>NC_059298.1:9598868-9671368 GCF_017591435.1 Portunus trituberculatus
AGTGCACGGGAATGGAAAAGAGAGGACAGTATGTGGTAAGATGAGGAGAAAATATATAAAAGTCGAGTTGATGATGTAATGATGAGATGAATGAAAGTGTGAGAGGTACGGCAAGGAGAGACCAAGTTATTCCCAGCAAAAACGGTTACTAAATATAAACAAATAATTGAAAAGCACAGACGATTGATTGGTGAACATTTTACGGACCTGATGACTCAGTTCACAGTATAATTCATTCTTTTACCGATTTAAAGTAATTCCCCCAGAACAGTCATACAAAGAAAAAAAAAAAAAAGAGGGAAAAAAAAACTGGTTTAGAAAGTGGCCCAAGTATTAAGACATTCCTGCGGGAGGAAGACGCTGCTGGCTGCCTTGAACGCGTCAATTAACACTAGTATTTATATTCTATTTATCTGCAGCAAGGACTTTGTTTTTTGCCGCCGCCATTATTTGCAGTAAAACGGCTAATAATTCTACCACTTTAAGTAATGTGTCTTGTGTGGTCTGTGTGTGTGTGTGTGTGTGTGTGTGTGTGTGTGTGTGTGTGTGTGTGTGTGTGTGTGTGTGTGTGTGTGTTCTTAACCAACTTCTGCTGCGGAAACAAAGATATCATAAGAAGCTTTGTTGAGGAAATACTTACAACCTTCCTCATTACTACCGATCAGCCAACCTGTCTGTCTGTCTGTCTGTTTGTTTATCTATCTATCTATCTATCTATCCATGTATTTATATATCTACTTGTTTATCTAATGATCACGACTGTGTAAAATTAATAACCAATGCTCTCTCTCTCTCTCTCTCTCTCTCTCTCTCTCTCTCTCTCTCTCTCTCTCTCTCTCTGGTGTGGTGGTAGTGGTGATGGTTGTTGTTCCGTGTCACGTGGTATGTCCAAGGACACTCTCACGTAACTTTCTCAATCAGTCTTGCCTGAAACGCCGAGGAAATTCTGCACAAGTTAAGTCACTTCAGACCAACTTTACACTCTATCCAATTACTCGTCGATGCTTCAAGGATGTTTGCGTTTGCTACATGAGACTCGTTTTCCTGCGTTTTTGTTCAGTCATTTACTTATTACCATATGTATGTATATCTATCCTGCTTGTCTCTTTTATTCTTCCATTATTTTAATTATGTTGTGTATTCACTCGTGCATTTAGTTATCTATCAATTTACTGCTACCTTTACCGGTTTATTAATACGAGTATATACGTATGTTCTATTGGTTGTAATCATTATATTTTTTTTTTTTGTGTGTACATTTCTTGTTACTGGTTTGACTATAATGAAGTCTTTGTTAGATTCTTGTCGTAGTGTTAATTTGCTTCCCCACTTCCTCATTCTTGATATTATATTTATCCAGCTCTCATTCATCGTCTTCTTTCATGGCAAAACTTCAATTACGTTAAGTGTTCAATTCAAGTTTTCTAGCCTTCAGAAATGTATAAAGATTTGTTCCGTTTATCGTAGACTTAAGTATTTGTTACCCCGCTACACGTTCCGTTACTTATACAACGCCATTTATGACATTTCAGTTAACGCGCTTTTCTAGGCAATCTTGGATATAAATTCCGGAAATGGTATTATACTCGTTGCGATCCCGTCACGCTGGAGGTCGAATTCCGGTTTTGTTGCTTGTTGTCTGGTGGTCCCGTTACTGGCTGGGCTGATGAGCTGTCTTGTGTGGCTCACCTGGCCTTGTGCTGTCTACTTGTGTTTCTTTCAAGTTAATGTGAAAGGATCATCAAGTTAAACATAAGAGAATATGTAAATAAATAAATAAATAAATAAATAATTAAACAACTATCTAAGTAACTGAAAAGAATGGCTTATCTGATTTCATTAAAATAAAAACAGGTACACTGGATGTTGGGGTGATGATTAAAGGAAAATTCCATGATAATTGCTGGAGTAACAATGCAAAATTAAAGTGTATTACTTCTTCCTCTGATGATAATATGAAAACAAGCCTTACCTGTTGAGCGTGTAATATAATGTTAAAACTGTTCCCTGCTGAGCTGATAATGATGAAAAAAAAATTGAACATCACTTGCTGGACTCCTTAAAAATAGACATTACTTAAGAGTCAGAAAAAAAAATCTACAAAAAAAAATATCATGTTTTCCTGATCTAAAAACGTGACTCATTTGTTGCTATGCTGCTCATGATACAGAGAAGTGACTTGCTTAGGACTCCAGAACATTTGTGTATACGAAAGCTGTTACCACACCTGTATGCCTCACCACCTCAGTTTATTTACTAGTTTACTGATTTATTTCTAGGTATTATTTTCACATTTAATTAAGTTATTTTATTTTTTCTTGTTGTTGTTCTTCTATATCACTGTTTCCTTTGATCTCATTCCTATTTTTCTTTCTTTTTTACATTTTTCCCTTTCCTTCCTCCTTGTCTATACTTCTTTTCTTCTTCAGTCACATTTTATTTAGCTTTTCCCCCTCAGTTTATATTACGTTATTGTTTTTTCCTACTACTCTTCTTATCCTCTTCTTTCTTCTCTTGTTTCATTGGTAAGCATTTGCGTCTCTCTCTCTCTCTCTCTCTCTCTCTCTCTCTCTCTCTCTCTCTCTCTCTCTCTCTCTCTCTCTCTCTCTCTCTCTCTCTCTCTCTCTCTCTCTCTCTCCTCACTAGCACTGCCACTAGCACTACCACTACCACAACCATCACCACTACCATCACCACCCCCACGAGGTGTACTATAATTAACGATCCGCGTGTGACCTGTACCGAGCCTCCACCCTGAAATATGAACCCGTAGATCCAGGTTGACTTCCTCCGCCATGCACCTCTCGCCGCCGCCTCCTCCTTCTCCTCCTCCTACTCCAACTTCTCCAACTCCTCCTTACACAAAACCCTCACATACCCTGATCTCTTATATACATATGCTGCATTATGTTGCCGGAGAATTAAAGAGAAATTAGAGTTTATAAATAATGTTTTGTATGATACGTGTTAGTAGTATGCCTGCCACCTATATTTAAGTATTATTTGAAGTCAAAGGTATGGATGAAACTAATATGTATCTTTGATTCTGTGTTTAAAAACTTTCATGAAAACAGTGTTATGTTTATTCAAAGCATTTGGTGCAGTACGTATACACCCATGAAATAAATTTTGGTGTTATGTCAGTACACAGGTTTGTACCCTCCCAACAAACAATAACAGCTGTGGATTATACGATGTTTCTTCTTCTTCCACTATTTTTTTCTTATTTTTGAATACCGTAGTTTTTGTAATGTAGGATATCAAATGTATTATTCAGTAAGGACGACTGCCGCTACTTTAAACCCTTTGTAATCCCGTGTAAGCACTTCAACTACAACCACATGCCAAGAGTGAAGTAGGACTGAATGGGAACTATCAAAGTACCTGTGCCACTTGTGTTGGCTTCAGGTGACTTAAGGAGCTCAAGTGACGCGCTATATGTGTCACTGCGCCCACGACACGCCACGGTGAGGGAGTTCAGGTGAGGATGAGCCCGATCGTGGCAGGTAATTCTGGTTTAAGGGGTTTGGAGAGTCCAGATATCTGGCGACCCTCCTTGTCCAAACTGATTACGCGTCTGGAGAGGAACAGGGAGTCTATATAGGGAAGAATGGGAGGAGAATATAAGTGATGATGGTGGAGGAGGAGAAGAAAGGCATGAAACTATCTAGATAAGTTGCTCGGTAAGCCTTTAAGAGACTCAAACGAAGCACTTTTCTCTACAAGCACAGCCTCGCTTAAAAATTCTCACCGCATCGGAGGAGTCATTAGATGCAAGGGTATAAGCATAACTGAACACAATGACACAAGACCTCAACCACTTGTTTATTCAGAAGGAACACGCAATAATTTTGGTCAGCGAAGGAGCAAAGGTGCAGCTTCAGAGATCGGTGTGGGAGGGAAGGGAAAGGGAAGGTAGAGGTAAGGGAAGGGAAGGACGGGTTTAGGGTTGAGGAGAGGACAAGGGATCGTCGGCCCCGTGTCCTCTTAATCCCACCACCTGAAGATCCACCTCTCCTGTTTACCTGTCTGGGCGGTGTTGAAGGCTCATCAAGGGGACGGTTGGGGTTGGGGGGGATCCGGAATACAGTGATGGCAGCGATAGGTGTGTGTGTGTGTGTGTGTGTGTGTGTGTGTGTGTGTGTGTGTGTGTGTGTGTGTGTGTGAGAGAGAGAGAGAGAGAGAGAGAGAGAGAGAGAGAGAGAGAGAGAGAGAGAGAGAGAGAGAGAGAGAGAGAGAGAGAAAGGCGGGCGGGGACAAAATCTTGCCATATATGCTTGTTTGTGGGAAGGTATTGGCTGTCAAATAAAAAAAAAGAAAACTAGTTAACCTCTTCCTGTCCTTACTATCTTACACCACACAACTCAGTCTTTACTCTGCACATTTACCCTCACCTCACAGTTCCAAGTCCTGCAGTGGGGTGAAAAACAAAGCCATTAATTTCTCCCTCCAGAACACCCCAGCGTTACGGACACTTTACCCTCGGTTTCCCGCGGGCCTGTTTGCGCCTACACGTGGAAATTAGACCAGGCACTTAGCGAGGAACCGAAGAGAGGAACACATACAGAGGAGGTGTGGGAGAGCGAGAGAAAGAGGGATGGGATATGGAGGACGGGGAGAAGGAAACAAGGAGGCAGGATTAGTGGCATTCTGGAATGGGAGGCCTTAGGGAATGGCGGAGAGGCAGGATGAGACAGCGCGAGGGTGGATAAGAGAGTATTCACAGGCGCCCCAGGTATGATTTGTGTACCTGAGTCACCTGGCGCTATCAACAATGGTGGGTGGAAAGCCTCACGTGTTTACTTGAGAAGCCTCGTGGAAAACATTCCCGCAGGAGAAAAATAAGTATCTGACACAAGCGTTACATTTATACTGCGAGTCTAAATTGTTATTTTGCACGTGCGTATGTATGCATTCAGTATTTATGACGGTACGTATTGCTTGTCAAGATTAATTCTTCGGGCCATTAATTGTCACCCGTACTGCATAATGTGCCCGTATATTGAGTCTCTCACACACACACACACACACACACACACACACACACACACACCATGACTTTTTTTCCTTCCTTTGTTCTCTCAGTCGCCTGTGAACCATTCCTTTCCCATTTCCTCCAAGGCGCCGCTCGCTCCCATCCGTGCCCGTCTGTGTTAACAAATACATGGTCAGTTCGAGTCTGCAGCGAACGTTCGGATCCGTCCACCTGACCTTGAAACGTTTGTAGAGTGACAACTGTGATGAACTTGACTCTCCTTACACAGTCATCAAGGAACACCCACATGAACACTAGGAAAGCTTTACAAGGTTACTGTACATATTGCTAATGTTAATATTACAAGAAATGACGGTAGATTTAATATAAGTATCAAAATTTGAATGCCAGACAGACAGATAGATCAGTAGATAAAAAAAAAAAATAAACAAATAAAGAAAGAAAAAAAAAAAAAATAAATAAAAAAAAATATATATATATATATATATATATATATATATATATATATATATATATATATATATATATATATATATATATATATATATATAGATAGATAGATAGATAGATAGATAGATAGATAGATAGATAGATAGATAGATAGATAGATAGATAGATAGATAGATAGATAGATAGATAGATAGATAGATAGATAGATAGATAGATAGATAGATAGATAGATAGATAGATAGATAGATAGATAGATAGATAGATAGATAGATAGATAGATAGATAGATAGATAGATAGATAGATGGATAGGTAGACAGAGATTTAATTTAGACAGATGAATAGAGAGATGAATAAATAAATAAATAGAAGAGAGAAGAAGGAAAGGAAAATACAGATGGTTAGATGGAAAAATAAATAAGTAAATGAACAAATGGTAAATGAAAACACAAACAAGGAAAATAAAGATGATTATATGTATAAAAGGATAAACAAATAGCAAGTGAATACATACACAAATAAGTAAATAAATAAATAATATCTATAAGACACTTTATGGAGTAACTGAATGGATTCGGAAAATATAATGTGGTTGGTGGGGATAATTATACATTTATTTGTTTTCCTACTCTTCCCCAGAGAGAGAGAGAGAGAGAGAGAGAGAGAGAGAGAGAGAGAGAGAGAGAGAGAGAGAGAGAGAGAGCGAGGGGGAGACAGAGTAAATTTATAGTGTTGCTACTCTACTCATAAACACAAAGGGTCTGACATTCCAAGTTGGCAACATTGACGCCGTGACGTGATATTCGTACCTGCTTCTTGACAAAGGTGCTCAGGTGCTTACCGAAACAAAGGTTAATGGTAGCAGTAGTAGTAGTAGTAGTAGTAGTAGTTGTTGTTGTTGTTGTTGTTGTTGTTGTTGTTGTTGTTGTTGTTGTTGTTGTTGTTGTTGTTGTTGTTGTTGTTGTTGTTGTTGTAGTAGTAGTAGTAGTAGTAGTAGTAGTAGTAGTAGTAGTAGTAGTAGTAGTAGTAGTAGTAGTAGTAGTAGTAGTAGTAGTAGTAGTTGTAGTAGCAGCAGTTGTAAAATGTATGTATACGTATTGCGATATATTTTTTGAATGTATCATTGTTTACACACACACACACACACACACACACACACACACACACACACACACACACACACACACACACACACACACACACACACACACACACACACACACACACACACACACACACACACACACACACACACACACACAAACAGGCAACGATGAGGGTAAAACATAAATTCGAAACAATAAAAAGAAACGGAAAGAGCGACGGAGCGGGAGAAAGATGAACGAGGGAAGAGGAAAAAAAGAAAAAGGCGGGGAAGCAATGAAGGCAAAAGGGACTCCAACCCTCAATTCCACGTGGTTTGGGCAACAATGACTCACAGTAACCCTAAGACGGCCGAGAGGGGAGGTAGATAGCGAAGGGAAATGGGGAGGGAGACGATATGGGAGGCGTGGGGGGAGGATAAAGGTAGAAGTGGTATGGAGACAGAGGAAGGGAGATCGAAGGAGAGGAAAGGGGATAGGGGATGTGGAGAGTGGGGGGAACAAGAGGAGGAGGCGGGAGCGTTGGTGGTAGGCGGTGTCACCTTGAGGTTTCTCAGGTAACATGTGGATGAGACTAGTCACAGGCTTGCCACGCCTCAGGGGAGGGGCGCAGCGGTGGGGAGGGACGAGGGGAGGGCGTGTAATTTGTGTGCGAGAGGTAGTAGTGGGGAGGGAGGAAGACAGGAGGGAGAGAAGGACGAAAGAGTAGAGTCTGGAGGACGAAGAAGGGAGAAAAGAGTAGAGCAGCAAGTTATTCCAGTTAAGTGTGCGTTGTTGAGCCTTTTCGTAGAGTTCACTGCACTTCAACTATCTACATGCGATTGAACATATGTTGAACTGCTGCCTTTCCATGTGCACTGCCGCCCCACTCCTTTTGGAGCCATTAAGGCATAACAACCGCGGACATGTTTTATTGACTAATCAAAAAGTAGCTAGAAGAAACCAAAGCAAAAATCAGCTCACTCATTCGTACATTTTTACCAGCGAGGGAGTGAAGAGAGAGACGCTTGGAATTCAGCGAAGACAGACCAATACATTCAGGACACAATAAAAGGAAAGTAAAGTCAGGTCACCGGGTAGATACAAGTAAGCCCCGAAGATTGTGAAGAGGCAGGCCGCACTATACCTGGGGAAGCGGCTGGCCAGGTGAGAGGTAGCGGACGGGGATAAGGGACGAGGAGTGGTCGCCAGTCCCCAAGGCTTTTGTTCGGGGCGTCAGAGGCGGGAAGCAACAAATTTTAAGCTCAAGGGATATAAACACAACGCCTGGGACGGTAATTACAGTCTTACTTCTTGCACTCCTTACTCTCTTAAGTATTTTTTTATCCCGCAAAATATACTGAAACTAACATCCCTTCTTATATTTATTTTTTTTTTTTGGTTAATGCAAGTACAGAGGTTATTTATTTCTTGCATTATTTCTTGCTATGATTTTTCTTCAAACGTATAAAAAGCGACATTATTTCTCGCATTCCTTACCTACTTTTTTTTCAGAGCAAACATACACTCATTACCATTACTTGTTGCATTCTTCTCCCACTCACTCTTTGCAATCATACACAGACTAACATTACTTCTTGCACTTTCTACTCAAGACGCTTTCCTGAGTTCCTTTAGCTAACGTGTCTCCCCTCGCCTGCCTCGTTGCCGTCACCGTTGTTCTGAATTACTTATGTCTGATATATCACTCCGCCATGTGAACAATGCAACAATATAACCCTTTGACTACCAAGGCTTAATGGGACAGTTCAGAGCAAGTTTACGTGTTAATTTCAAAGCAACAGGGATAGCAAAATGGACAATGAAGTAATTACACATATTACTACCAGCATTTGTATTTAAGTTCAACAAAATCGTCGTAGTTTACAAAAAAAAAAAAAACTGCGTGCCATGTTCTCAATAGCAGTCAAAAGCTAAAGAATGCACGTGGAGGAAGACTAAATAACCCGGGGATATTTGTAGGAGCGAGAACAGCATGTGGAGACCTGTCAGAACGCGCACAGCCGTGTTTTGCTCTGCCGTGTTGCCGTGTTGTGTGTTAGCAGCGAGTGTCCTGAAAGGAGGACAAATTTAATAAGCACAGTGAGGTCACGTACACAGCGCTTTTGACCACCAAACGAATGTTGACGTCAGTATGAAGCCTTGCAGTATTCGCGCCCTTCCCTTCCATCTCCTCCCCCCTTCCTTGGTACGCATGTCAGGAGGTGCACTCGACTCGACCTTCACCACCACCACAACAAGCGTCCACCACAACCAAAAGACCCATATGGACCGCTTCCCGCCTCCTTCAAATTAGGTCCATTTTCCGAATGTCTCAAACGAGTAAACCTTCTGCCCTTTATGTCCACCTCTCCATCATTCATCTCTCTCTCTCTCTCTCTCTCTCTCTCTCTCTCTCTCTCTCTCTCTCTCTCTCTCTCTCTCTCTGCACATGACACATAAGGCGATAATTTGTATCTTCATGTTACATGTGGAGAGAGAGAGAGAGAGAGAGAGAGAGAGAGAGAGAGAGAGAGAGAGAGAGAGAGAGAGAGAGAGAGAGAGAGAGAGAGAGAGAGAGAGAGAGAAGAGAGAGAAAACATGTCAACGGTTAAGACAGGAAATTTTTAGCAACATCCCACGAGACACACTTTTCCTCACCTTGACCTCACCTCACGCGCCTTTCCTTGACTTCACTCACCTGTCTGTCTCTGCGACTTATCTATTTGAGGACAGCAATTAAATCACCGCCGAGGGACATCATTGTGAATTTTCAGCTTAGAGTCGCCTTTGCCATTAACATCTTGGGATCCCTATGGATTTTATGACGTCAATTTGCTTGAGTCCCCAAACTTTCTCCAGGTAACAAAACAAGTCGTCTTTTAAGTCCTTGACACCAAATAAATATATGGAGGGGGTGTAAATGTCAAGAAAAAAGAAGTATTGCCATTTACCAGTGTTTCTTCTCTACTATACAACTACGGGGACTTTACTGCACTCCCTAGAGCAGAACGAGGGGTGGCGGTGGCGGTGGCAGGGGTGGTGGTGGCGCTGGTGGTCACTGTGGCTCCAGAGTGTGAGGTGGCCAGTCCCAGTCATCTCCCGCGACCACTACCAACAGCTGCCCACCAATTCACCTAAACCCGCCCGGTTCCTCCCCCAGCCCACCAACACCTACCATTAGTCACAGAACTTCGATCCTTCCACAACATCCTCCTCCTCTTCTTTCTCCACTAATTTATAATCTCCCGTCGCCTCCGTACACATCCTCGCCTTACGCAGCATCAATACACTGTTTAAACTCGCTCTTAACTCGATCCACGACCACTATCACCGATCACCGTCCAAGTATATTGGCTCCCCATCCTGCCCTTATCACCTCCATCACCACCACCAGCGTTTGTCTTACCCCTCCTCCGCCTCCTCCCTCTCCTCGTCCTTTCCCTCAGCCACTCAACCTTCCAGCCAATCATCCCGGACTGAAATAAATTACACTAATCCATTCGGTAACGCTGCCGGATGATTAACGCGGATCAATAGAGGGACGGAAGCACTACTGACCTTGTTAACGAAATGGTAAACCTTTCCTGCTGTGAAGGGAATCAAAGTGTAAACATGTATAATCCTCTGGGTCATGTATTGTTAGAATTACTAGATGGTTTGCACACATGATAATTGTTTTTTTTTTTTTTTTCATCTTAATATTATTTCATGAATTTCCTTTAATGATGCATGCCTATCCACATTCCTTCTATCATGCCGGCAATTGTTCCCGCCAGTGGCAGAGGATAACTGGGAGAGACAAGAGAGGGATTCACTTGATCATTCCTGTGCGATTCTCGGCGAGACAAAGCCAAGGTGTCTCGCTTTAAATTTAATCACAGCAGTCGCAGGTACTATCTGAAGAGAGATTTAGCTCTCATAACTGTTGGCCCGGGAGCTGCCTTCATCCTCGCCGGCAGGACAAGGCTTCCCCGCTAACAGGTTCCACTCTGCGCCGCCGGGGGAACGAACTTAGTCGACTGCTGGTTGAACTATCGTATTACCAACCTCATAACGGTGATGTTAAGACTACTGTCATTGCTGATGTTGCTTATGATATCATTTTGTTGTTATTATTGTTGTTGTTGTTGCTGTTATTCATTATTATTATTATTATTATTAATATTATTATCATTAGTAGTAGTAGTAGTAGTAGTAGTAGTAGTAGTAGTAGTAGTAGTCTATAGTAGTAGTAGTAGTAGTAGTAGTAGTAGTAGTAGTAGTAGTAGTAGTAGTAGTAGTAGTAGTAGTAGTAGTAGTAGTAGTAGTAGTAGTAGTAGTAGTAGTAGTAGTAGTAGTAGTAGTAGTAGTAGTAGTAGTAGTAGTATGTTGGGATGGTGGTATTACTATTACTTCCATCATCACATCCACGTCCCTCGTGTTCTCGGTGCACTGACACTGACAGTGCAGTAGTACTACAGAAACAAAATGCTCAGTAAGGCATCGCATCCCTAAGCCTGACCACACCTGCCCGTCTGCTGCCGCAACGCAGACCACACCTTGCATCGCGTCAGCAGGTTGGCGGCAAGACCCGCCACACCATCACTTCGCCCCACAAAACACGTCCTCGTAAAACACTGCTGGACGCGACACACATTAGACGCCTCGGGACCCATCATGTCGCCGTCAAAATATTAAAAAAAAAAAAAATGTATAAATAAAAAGTTTACCTAAATGGCTTTTTCCTTTACATGAATCTTGACTGAAATCATAAAAGTTGTTGTTATTGTTGCCTCATGATCAATGCTGACAGATGGTGCCCGCCCCGCTGTCCACCACGCACCAGGGCCTCCCCTCATCCATAAATCTCGTGTAGAAGAATATTCTTCGCAGCGGAATGCATATCGCCTGATATACGGCAGCTAGCTCGCCCATCCTTCATTTAATATTGATACTAAGAGCAAAGGGACAATGGGAATACAAGAATATAAAAAATATAACACTTTCCACAAACAAATTAATACTTTCGTGTCCCATTTTTTGGTTTTACTAATAGAACAGATTTCCACTTTCCATAAGTGAAACATATTAAAACTGTTTGCATCTTTACACTGATCACCATCACTGCTGACGTCAGCGTGGCACAGTAGTTCCCCTTCCTTACAAGTAATAGATAGGCGGGCGCGGGGTGTGGGCGTGGCGAGGCGTGATGGACTGACTCCCTCAACAACAATAAACTTTGTTAATGTATTATCTCGCTTAAGGAGCGTCAAGTTCCAGTAACGAGAGCTGGAGTTACATTAACTTAACCCACACAGCACCGTGCCTTGTGGGGATGTGTGTTGCGTGTTGTGTGGCTGCCCTGTGAGTCACTAATGTTCATGTGTGCTGAATTAATGTGAGTTGTACATCGTGAAAGGATTTGGTATTGAATTCTGTATTTTATTCACATTTCACTTCTCATTTATTCCATGACACGAAAAAAGAATAAAAAACACCATAATGCTTTGGTGAAGCTGAGCAAGGACTAATTAAGAATAAACAAATGTTCGTAAGAAATAATTAAATCGAACGAACTAATGCATAGTTTCTATAGTCCTTGTACAGTATTCCTTATAACATTTTCAAACCAGCTATGTTTTCATCAAATGTTTTTTGTAATCTTTTGGAACTGTTACTACTCCTAAGTGAATAAATCTCCTAACCAACTAAATTCATAAAAATCAGATATTCAAATTTTCAGCACGATTAATGGAGGAACAATATCGGAGAGACTCACATGGGTTTCGGTATCTCGGTATGTAGTGATGATCCACCGTCATATTTTCCCAGCATACCCAAGCCTCTATCCCTCCGCCTCGCCTCGCCTCGCCTCGCCGCCCTGGGTAGGTATCACTTCACGGGTACTACCTCTGCGCCATTAGGGATCCTGGTACATCACTGGTAATGGTCGGGACCTGATAACTACCTGTTGACTCGCAAAGGGCCGCTGCGTCACAGGTAAAGCGACCACAAGTCTCGGCCGGGATTACCTGGGGCTGGCTGGCTGGCTGGCATGGCTGGCTGGCTGGGACCTGCTACCTGAACCTTCCCAACCACCCCGCCTCACTGGCCGCGACTCCCAGGTAGAGGCAGGATATTTCTATAGTTTCTCACCTGAGTATACATTGAGGCCAATACACGTCCGGGTATAGACACACATAAGTACACACACATCCATACACAAAGTTTCTATGCGCGCTGGTTCAAAGGACACCCTCAGGCTTGTATTCTATGTAAAAAGACAACGTGGGAAAGACGGAGACGAGGGTAATGGTTGCATACATTTACATTGAGGTCGACTGTAGAGATTTGTTGTTCAGGTTATTCGCGAAAGTTTTTACTCTCAGTTAAATTATGGCTGAGGGATCTGATGAGAGGAGCAACACATACTGAGACATGTGTTTCTTGCAACCATGGTAATTACTCGTAACGTCATGAAATTATCTAGATTATATGAATAGTAGTTCCTACATATATTGCCGGTGTATATAAATGACATGTTTAATACATCTCGTATTAATTCACAATTTTACATATTTATCATTTCATCTATCTATTTACTTATGCATGGGTATATTTACTTATTTATTGTCACCTCGTATTGTCTTAATATAAATCATATGTAAAATGAATAAATAAACAACGCTATAATTAACCTAAATTCTTTGTTAATGTTATCCGCAAAATCTTTTAAAAGGCTCCACATGAAGTTTACGCAAAATATGCCACATTTATAGAAGCTGATTAAAAAAAAAAAAAAAAAACACATATCCGTTTCTGAGCGCAAGCTGGCTGATCAAGCGGGATGCAGGCAGGGAGAGGCACTGAAGGGAGGCAGGTAAGGGTCTGAGCAGCCAACATTTACCGGCTCGAGTGAGTGTGTTGACGCGCCTTTTAGGTGATTGGGTACTTGTGATCAGCTGTAATGAGGGATGAACGATCGCGTGGACAGAACTCCAAACACAACTGCAGGAGAGGAGTGGAGTCTCAGGAGCCGTCATGTAAATAGTGACATCAATATGGACGAAACAATGAAAGACAAGATGGCAAAAAAAAAGTTGGAATTCTGACATAAACCAGGATGACCAGAAGAAGAGAGAACACACAGAGAACCGAATTCTTGCCTTCTCTTCCTCCTCCTCCTGCCTACGGTCGCCCGAAACACGTCTGCTGCCAAGGGACCTCCCACACCCCAGCTACACCCAGGAGAACAAACACGGCCTGTGTACCTTCAGTCTGGCCTGTACACATTATCCTGGACCTGCGCCCCTCAGCACACAGACCCTCGTGTACCCGGGCACCTCACCCGCCCACCCTCACGCCTCGCCCCTGGGTACTCCCCGTGTAAATACCTCCCACTCGCGCCTTACACTTGCTTTCCTCTCTGGTTTAATATGTGTTTAAACTGTTTATGTACACACTAATTGTCTACCTTTACTTAACTACTTTTTGTATCATATTTATCTCGTCAATAACACTTTTCTAAACACTTCCCTTAACTCATATATACTCTCTTTTTTTTCTGCAACGTCCCTCACAACCTCCCCCGCTCGTGGTTGAACACATCCAGCGGCTAACACTGCGGCGCCGCCCTCAGAGTGAGGCCGGGGATGTTTTGACAACCACGCAGTGTTTACACAACCCTCGTCCTGTCCTGCATCAAGGCGGTCCGGCTGCCTCGGGTCCCTGGGCTGCTGTTTGCTTGTTCACCAGGCGTAATTATGCTGCACGACTGCAGGATATGGTATTTAGCAACTCTGCTTATAATCATGGGAATTTGTTGCGCACCTCCAGGCTTAATTCTTTAGATTGGCTCCTGTGCACCAGACGTAACACTCTGCAACACGTCGGGAACATAGTGGACGGTGTGAAGTATGCACGTTATATACCTAAATTTACCTAATTATGCCTTGGCCGAACGGAAAGGTGTGCCAATGTTGTCCTGCAGCGCCTGCGATCCGCGGTGAAGGGACGAGAGAAGCAAAGCCTGCAAACCTGCCATTATACATACCGTCATTACAAATTTGATGGGAAACAAATTATTCAACAAAACTATTACGTCCAAACTATATGCACGCATTCACACAGTTCACTCTGGCATATTTAACTCGCGCACTGTGTGTTATTTATATCAATATTATGTTTTTGTATCGTGATAATCCAGGCATACGTGTAAACACTCAAGTCACCTGCCTGTCTCTCACGTGTGTTTTTCACCTCGGCTCCTAATACACTTCCTCTTCCCTCACCAACCCTCCCATGTATGTCTTCCTTCATCCACACATGCACCGCCCTTACTCAGTGTTTCTTTCCTACTTCTCTTCCTTCCTTCCTGCATCACCTCATGTCGTCCTTTCCTCTTTCCCTTCCTCATGGTTGTTTTTCTTCCTTGAATGCAGTGGTCCCTCTTCCCCTCCCGCCATCCTCCCAGCCTGTACCCTTCTTGCGAGGCCGTCAAGCAGGGAGGTAAGTAGTAGGAGGAGTGGGAGAGGGGGAGAGTGAGTGCCTATTAGCATCCTTGTTATTGTTAAGGCTTCGTCATCTGCTGCCACGTCCCATTTTTTGCGTCATCCTCTCTGCATATTTATCTTTAGCTCTTTGTTGTCCCTCGCTCCGTCATCGTCTTGTTTAATGGACCTCATCTTTTATTACCTCGCCATGTTGATTTACGTGTTGTATGTATAGAACTGCGTATACCTTGACGTGTGTGTGTGTGTGTGTGTGTGTGTGTGTGTGTGTGTGTGTGTGTGTGTGTGTGTGTGTGTGTGTGTGTGTGTGTGTGTGTGTGTGTGTGTGTGTGTGTGTGTGTGTGTGTGCCTTATTATTGTTATTATTGCAGTTTCTTCTTTCTTATTATTATTCGTCTTGTTCTGCTCTTCCCACTCGTCCTCGTCCTCCTCCTCCTCCTCTTCCTCCTTCAGTAATGCATCTGAGTTTGATAAAAGTAACATGTTCGCCTTAGTCTCAAGGTCGCAAAGGGCCCAACATAAGGGGGTCGAGGGGGAGTTTATGTGCTCCGTTAGTTCCGTGGGCGTTACGTTACGTGAAGGACAAGACATACGTGAAGGAACGCAGGTAATAAGCGGCTATGGACACGACTCTAAACAAACAAAGCCCGAATGGTGTATTAATACAGGATTAAAACAATACATTTCGCTGAAGTAAATTTCGTCAAAATGATAATATAATAGAAAACAGCCTGCCCAACATTTTCTCCCTGTTTTTTTTTTTCCTTTCGTTATTAATATTCTTTCAATAAAATCGCATAACCGTCTTAGCATGCATTCACTTCGCTATCAATAAGTTTCATTGTGTATATGTTAAACACTGTTTCCTCTCACCTACGTATCCATACCAATAAACAATAGTTACGTAAATCAGTTAACTATTATATTGTTCATGCAAGTAAGTCACATATATGGATTATTTATACGCAGAGGAAGGAAAACTATCCTCTACCAGTCCTGCGATAATTGTGGGCCAGCTCTGCTCCCAACAACCACACCGCAGCCGTAAAGAGGGACAAACTGCCTCCCCGGGCGAGCGGTCCATGGACGTATCTCACCCATCAGTATAAGTTGGCCTAACGGGGAGACACAGAAAGAAGAGTCGAGCGGGCCTGGTCGACGCGGGAGTGGTTGGGGGGAAGGAAATGTTAAGTGCTTTGAGATATCGCCGTTAGTGGCCCTCGTCCTGTGGGAGCAGAGAGTGATGCACACGCCGGCAGGAAAGCCGCTACGTCCTAGTATTTACCAAGTGTTGTTTCAGCATCGCGGTCATGATAATGTTGTCAGCTCCCACCAGGCAACAAAGCGACGCGGTGCAACAGACGAACACTCCTCGCATCAGGACGTGTGTTCGTGACTAGTGAGGGAGAGTGGAGCCGCTGCTGCTGCCAACTCGCCTGCAGGGACGTGCCTGGAGCAGCCCCGCTAAGCTGGGAAGAACGGTGCACTTCACCGTATCTTGCCAACAACGAGCAAAAATGTATTTTTCCTGTCACACAATGGCGTCAGTGGATTAATTTTACTGTAATTGCAGTACGACAGAAAGAAGAGTTCATGCGTTAAAATGTATCCACTCGTTGTGTAACAAAGACAGGAACAAAACCTCTGGCAGCATAGTCGTCGCTGGAGCGGCTTTGTGAGTAACACAATAAGCCGCTGCCGCTTTATTTCACGCGAAAATCAATTACACGTCAGAGGTGAGAGCAGCGGAGTACGTACCTCCCGTCCTTCCCCTCTTACCTGAAACATACTATCACATTATAATATATATATATATATATATATATATATATATATATATATATATATATATATATATATATATATATATATATATATCATAATGTGGTGGCATGATTCCATTGTAATTCATGAGTGTGAACAGCAGCCGTGAGCAGAGCCACAGCACGTGCTGGGTACAGTCATGCAGCGCCGCGGCGTCAGGCATCACGACACATTCGGGGACCGCTGCTTCCCGCCGCCTTCTATAACACGATCATAAAATTATATACCTGAAATAAAACCCCAAAACTCGGGTCCTGTTGGGCCGTTCCTGCGGTGTTAGGGTGACCCGGGAACTGTTATAGGATGTCCCTCTTCCTTCCCCCTCTTTTTCCACCTCTCCCTACGTCCACCATTTGCCTCCCTCCTCACTCTGCCTTTGCCTTCCCTCTCTACTTTCCACCGTCCATCAAGACCTCCTCGACTCGCACTTTTCCTCCCTGTATTAGTCTCTCACCCTTACCTCCCTGACCACACAGGCCAACATTCCTAACTCCTGTTTTCCTAACCCACCTCCCTCCCTTCCTTCTTCTCTTCTCCGGTGGGCTGAGTGCCTGACCCCGGCAACCCGACAATCCCCACCACACCCACCAACCGACCCAACCACCCACAGTGGGGTCGTTCAAAGGTTCCCCGCAACCACCCAGGGTCTCGGTCGTCGCCTCCTTTCCCCTCCCTTCCCTTGCCTCCCTCAAGCTGCTTAACATCGCAGGCTTACTCCAGGTCTTGTTGTTAGGGACGACTAAAACCTGGCCTGCTTATTTTATGACCTTGGAAAGCGTGTGTCCTTCCCCGGCAGCTTTAGGAGTCATTTTACGGGAAAGAAAAAGCAAAAGTTTGTAAATTAATGGAGGATAAAAAGGAATCTGAGCGTAGAGGCAAAGTATATGAGTGTATGATAAAGGAAAAGCAAAACACCGCCAGAAAAGCTTCATAGATTCGGGAGTAAGGTTATATTAATAATTAAAAAGAAAACGCTTTCATCTTTTAGGGGCGAATACACACACACACACATACACACACACACACACACACACACACACACACACACACACACACACACGCGCGCGCGCGCGTGTGTTACTAAACCAGCAAAAAAACAAGAAGAAAAAACAGGAGTCACACTCGCTACTAGTTTAAATATAGAGATGACACACACACACACACACACACACACACACACACACACACACACAGCTGGCGTCGTAGTGTCTTTCCATGCTCCATATAAATAAATCCCACAGACCAATTTCTACACAACCTCCACGTTCTGCCTTCAGTCCACACAGCTCCATCTCATTCCAAGCTGCGATCACCCACCATCCCCATCCTTATCCCTTCCTACAACGTCCGCCTCGCTTCCCACAGCCTCATTAGCACTCACTCCTCATCACCACTCCGCGTCCTCCACCTTGTGCTCGCTCAGGCATTGACAAAAGGGAGACCGTCTGCATGCCATTTACAGAGAGTCAACACCCAACAAGTCTGAACCTCCTCCTCCTCCTCCTCCTCCTCCTCCTCCTCCTCCTCCTCCTCCTCCTCCTGCTCTTCTTCTTCCTTCACGACGTCCTCCTCCTCCTCCTCCTCCTCTTCCTCTCATGCATGTTCGATTCACTTCATCACTTGTGCCGGGAGAGCCACCCCAACCACCCCGCCTTTGATACCCACTTCACTTTATCGCCCCCCATCTGGATCCTGCATAGCAATCCACTTAACCTTACTGCGAGATAATAAACTCACAGTCATCACATCTCTCTCTCTCGCACACACACACACACACACACACACACACACACACACTTATTCTCTGTACACATCACGTTTTTCCTCCTCTGTTCCCGCCCATCTCTTCACATGCACAGACCTCCTCTTCCTCCTCCCTTTTCTTCTCCTCTATCTCTTCTCCCACCTCCACTAACACTATCTGAGCTCCCACATCCACCTCCACACCTGCCTTTCCAAGAAGTTTTCTCCTTTAGTGTGGTGTAAGCTCCCTCGCCATGCATCCAGTCTAAATAAAGCAAGCAACCAAGTATTTCTTTCATGAGCGATGCATTCAAACTATTTTCGTGCGTGCTCTTATCCTTCATACTCGCCTCCACTCGTCTGCTTTCATGATTATCAAAATGTTCGTCGCCCTTTTTACTATTAGTGTGTCTTTAACCTTCCTTTCTCTGCCTCGCCATGTGTTCTGTGTCAAGTGTCACGTTCGCTGATTTTACTACATTTGTATTCTTCATTTACTCTCCTACAAACAAACATTTTCCTGTTCGTCTGTTTCTTACACTGACTCAGCTACACTCCCTAAACTTCTGGGAACGAGGTCTAAATATTCAACATTATTCATTTACATACTCATCTGCATACTCATTTCTTTTATATTATTAAACAGCAACAGGCAAATGGCCTGTTAGCTCAGTTGGTTAGAGCGCCGTGCTAATAACGCGGATGTCGTGGGTTCGATCCCCATACGGGCCAATAGTGTGGTATGTCATTTTTTATTTGTATGCTGCCTCATTACATTTTATTTTCTTATGGGCCAACAAATCGGATGATAATCTTTCCTAATCTTCATACAAAGGTAATAATAATAATAATAATAATAATAATAATAATAATAATAATAATAATAATAATAATAATAATAATAATAATAATAATAAAGTCAACACACATAACAAACCAGCTAGCACAATAAATAAACGACAAACAACCACACACCAACAGCACCATAACGATAACGCGACAGCACATCACCCACTCACCCATTCCTCCAGCCAGCGCTGCTCTCCCACTCTAAACACACACATCAAAACCTCGCTAAATGGATGCACCTATTTTCCCCTAAATATTTACTGCCCTATACCTCACCCATCACTCCACCACCTGCACCACCTTCTACCCTGAGTCCCCACCAACCACGCCCCCTCTCCCCATCTAATCCATCCCCTACTCCACTTCCCTGTCCCCCTCATACCTTTCCTCTCCTCGTCCTGTTTCGTCTCAGAGAAGCAAACAAGCCCAGACTGTAGCTTTTCCCTTCTTGCATAAACACAGACAGCTTTGCTTTTCACCTCATGATGAGACACAAGAAGCTTGTGTGTGTGTGTGTGTGTGTGTGTGTGTGTGTGTGTGTGTGTGTGTGTGTGTGTGTGTGTGTGTGTGTGTGTGTGTGTGTGTGTGTGTGTGTGTGTGTGTGTGTGTGTGTGTGTATTGGTGTTTCTGTCGATAAGAATGATGTTTTGTTTACACGTCAATTACTATGAATAGGAAAAAAAAAACTACTACGACTACTATTAGCACTGTTGCTGTTGCTGTAGCTGTAGTAGTAGTTGTACTACTACTACTACTACTACTACTAGTAGTAGTAGTAGTAGTAGTAGTAGTAGTAGTAGTAGTAGTAGTAGTACAACTACTACTATAGCAACAGCAACAACAACACAACAACCATCGCAACACCACCAATAAAACCTCCCCCTGAGCGTGACACATCAACTGCCTGCCATCTAGTTAGTGACAAACGCGGGTAATTACCTCGGAGCGCCTTGTTATGTTCGTCCCGTGATTAACGCCGGTGCCCCTGGGAGTCTGCCGCAGCTGAGACATTAAAACACCACCACAGGGGGAAAACACCACCTTTGTGCAGCGTAATTATGAAGAAATGTGGTGAAATACTAAGACACCGTGGATACAAAGGAAGTGCAGGAGGAACACGTATTGTTTCTGTGAAGTGTGTTGATTAATATATTATCCACAGGTAATTGTGGAAAGAACTGAGTACAACAAAGTATAAAAAGTAATCCACAGACTTAGAAAAACAATTAAGAGCCAGTGTGTAACTAACCTCATACAAAATAATAATAACAGTAAGAAGGAGTAAGTGCATCAGAGGATTAAGGAAATGTTACCTTGCACTGTGATCATAAATACAACACGACCTCTTATTTTCCGTTTTCTATGCGTGAGAGAATGAAACGGAAAGACGAGGGGTATCTTTAATAAAAATCCACTTTCTTTTAACTTAGTATCGAATTCAACTAGTACATCTTCTTGGCTTGTTAGTATTTATATTCACCTCTTTCTTATAGCTTCTGAAGATAGCTGCTGAAGAAAATTAGTTAGAGAAAAATACATCTTCGTGTATATATAAGATGTCCCCCTACCACACAAAACAACTATAAAAGATCATTTCCCAAGACTATGAGACATGATCACTCCTCCACCAGCAGGAGAGGAAGGCAGAGTAGCAAGCTAAGCACTCCAACTTAACTAATACCCAGAAGGACACGCCCTCCACCTCCCACTGCCTCGTGCATGCTTGATTTCAAACAGTAACCTTGACCTGCATGGTGAGCGAATCTGCGTCTGCACTTGCCCTGTTTGTCCTCTCTCTCTCTCTCTCTCTCTCTCTCTCTCTCTCTCTCTCTCTCTCTCTCTCTCTCTCTCTCTCTCTCTCTCTCTCTCTCTGCTTATGTGAGATGAGCCAATAAAGACAGACAGACATCCGCCAAGAACGTTACTGACTATGTGAATGTGGCTAAGCTTCGTTAGATAAGAGAGGGAAGGGAGGAGGGAAGCCACAAGGAAGGGATGGTGAGGAACAGGAAGAAACGAGGGAGAGATGTGCAGGAGAAGGTGGAGACGGAGAATAAAGAAAATGAAAGGAAGGAGAGGATGACAAAGAAGAAAGAGGACTGCTGCTGGAGGAATAAGGATGGGAAGGAGGGAAAAAAAGTCCAAAAGGAAAGAAAGAAACAGTTGAAATGATGATGTGAGGATGAGGGAGTATTTGGAGGGAAGTGTAAGTAGCGGCGGATAAATGGAGTTGCTGAGATTGGTATGAGAGGAGGAGGAAGGAGGGGGAGGAGGAGGAGGAGGAGGAGGAGGAGGAGGAGGAGGAGGAGGAGGAGGAGGAGGGCGTGACACATTCGGGCGGGTTCTCCTTTCTCTGTTTACTTGTTGGCCGCCGTCAAGGGTGCGGGAAGAGGAGGGGAGGATGAAGGGAGAGGAGGAGGAGGAGGAGGAGGAGGAGGAGTAAAAGGAAGATAGGGAAGGGAAGGGAGGAAAGGAGGAAAACCGGGAGAAGATATAGGCGGAAAGTAAAACAGACAAACCCTTAAATCTCTCTCTCTCTCTCTCTCTCTCTCTCTCTCTCTCTCTCTCTCTCTCTCTCTCTCTCTCTCTCTCTCTCTCTCTCTCTCTCTGCTCGCTCGCTCCCTGCTAATAGGATTACACTTCTTCGCATCGGTCTTGTCATCATCAATTTGTTCATTTGTTGACTCTGGAGAAGACTTCCGGTGACGCGAGGAAAAAAAAAATCGAATGAAAAAAAAGGCCAAGGTCTAGCAGTTATGGCACCAAGAGAGAGAGAGAGAGAGAGAGAGAGAGAGAGAGAGAGAGAGAGAGAGAGAGAGAGAGAGAGAGAGAGAGAGAAAAGGCATGAACTTAGATATGTAGTAGTAGTAGTAGTAGTAGTAGTAGTAGTAGTAGTAGTAGTAGTAGTAGTAGTAGTAGTAGTAGTAGTAGTGGTAACTCTTGACATATGCTCTTCATACACACACCCTCCTCCTTTTGTCCCTTCCTTTCATCTTCCATCTAATTTCTCTCTCCTACACCCTCTCCTTATCCTCATTCTTGTCATCCTTATCCTCCTCTTAGTTTTCTCATCATGCTTCCTTCTCTCCTTGCTCACCTCGGCGTCTCCCTTCATCCCAAAAATTCTTTTCCCGCGCTACAATATTCTTCACTGACTCACTTCGCCTCGCCTCGCTCCCTTTCTCCCTTCCTCCTCTTCTCTCAGCTTTGCCCTCCCTCTTTCCTGATAGCCCTGTCTCCCTCCCTCCCTTTATCCCTCTCACGTTCATTCAGAGCGGGTCGTAAGCACCTCTCTTTCCTCTCTCCCTCACTCTCCCTCGCTCCCCCTCTCCTGCCTGCCCACAGCATCTCTCTCCCTCTCCCTCTCTCTCTCGCTCTCTTCTCTCTTCGCCTATTTCCCTCCTTTCCCTCTCCCCTCCTGTGTTTGTACCGTATCCCAGAGTCTCTCTCTCTCTCTCTCTCTCTCTCTCTCTCTCTCTCTCTCTCTCTCTCTCTAAACCTCATGCACTCTGTTTATTTGGTCTTCCCTGCAAGTACAGTGTGCAGGGCTCTCTGCCATGGCCGCGGGGACTACACCAGAACACAAGTTGGGAGGAAAGAGACCAGTGTGTGTGTGTGTGTGTGTGTGTGTGTGTGTGTGTGTGTGTGTGTGTGTGTGTGTGTGTGTGTGTGTGTGTGTGTGTGTGTGTGTGTGTGTGTGTGTGTGTGTGTGCAGAATTTATATGCTGGTGGCAAATATCTAATACATAAATATTATCGCATCGATCTCATGTCAAACAAGCTCACCTTATCGCAAATATCTCTCTCTCTCTCTCTCTCTCTCTCTCTCTCTCTCTCTCTCTCTCTCTCTCTCATAACTTACACACAGATACGCAAACAAAAACACACAAGTCCACACGAATCGAACAACAATCACAACTCTCATAACAAACACACTCGAGCAACACAACAAGCCCACGAAAAAAGAGAGAGAGGAAGATAAACACAACTTCACCTATGCACCACCACAAGCCTCGAGACATAACACACACACACACACACACACACACACACACACACACACACACACACTCCCTTCCTCTCTCCTCGCCTTTACACACGCCCCTCACTCTCTCCCCTTCGCATTCCCTACCGGCCGCCCTCACCGCCCTCTCCCCTGCTGTGTGGTGTGTCCTCAGCGAGCAGACTTCTCTCCCTCACGCCACCTGAGCCCTAAAGGGGTAGAGTTACCGTAGAAGGACACCCATCTTACCCGCCGGGAGGATATTGAGTTTCCTCGGAATGACAAACCCCCCGCGGCAAGGAACTTCATGAGCGGTCCTGTTTAGCGTGGTCTCAACGGCAATATCAGGTTGACTCCATGCTTGTGTGTGTGTGTGTGTGTGTGTGTGTGTGTGTGTGTGTGTGTGTGTGTGTGTGTGTGTGTGTGTGTGTGTGACGTATGCCGGGCTCAGTGTGTGCTATTTGTTGTTCCTTCCCTGCATTCATTACGCGGTGGTGTTAGCGTTTAGCGATCTGTTTGTCCAGTATATGTTGTTAATATTGATACTATTGTGGTGGTGCTTCTATTCGTTTTACTCTTGCCGCCGCCACTGTTGTTGCTGCTGCTATTGTTATTACTGCTACTGCTACTGCTACTGCTACTGCTGCTGCTACCATACTGTTGTTGCTGTTGCTGCTGCTGCTGCTGGTGCTACTGCTGCTGCTGTTACTACTACTACTACTACTACTACTACTACTACTACTACTACTACTACTACTACTACAACTACTACGACTAATACAACATCAACAACAACAACAACAACAACAACAACAACAACAACAACTACTACTACTACTACTACTACTACTACTTCTACTACCACCATTATCACTCATACTATCACTACTTTTTATTCAACACGACCACAATAATTTATACTGCAACTACCACCACCACCACCACCACCACCACAACTGCACTGGAAAAAAAAAAGAAGCGAAAAAAAAACAAAAATAGAAACGCAGATAGAACTTGTCATAAACATCTCGAGGCATCAGAGTACACCTCAAATCTTCCACGCCTAATATGGCTAATTTAACCAGCACGTCCTTGGGCAAACCTGATGAGGCTCATGGAGATAAAAAAGGAGCAGGTGACCCTATCATTCCTAAGCTGGGAGGTGGGTATAGTCGGTGCGGCATAGGGAGAGAGAGAAAGAGAGAAAGAGACAGAGAAAAAAGACCAAGAGACAGACAGGAAAAAAGAAAAAGAATACAGCGTCCTGAGTGTAGATTGAATTGAGAACGGAGGGAGGAGTGGCAACAGCAGGAAGGAAATGAGATGGTTGAGGCAGTGATGGGAGGGAGGATGCGGGGCGCTGAAAGGACTAGACAATGACAGGTAATGAAGGGTAAGTGGGGGAGAGAAGGGACTGCCCGGGGTTGTTGAAGGGGGGTCTGTTGCCGGCGGGTGGTTTGGTGTCGGGGCTATGTTCTGTTGGGCTGCACTGGGCTGGGAAGGGCCCGGTGCGTAGTGAAAGAGGAAGGGAAAAGGTCAGTTAGATAGAGAAGGAGGGGAAAAAAAGTAGTAGTACGGGCTGACGCGGGCGTGGCTGGCGGAGGTCGGTTAAGTTGAAAGCGGCAGTGCAAGAAAGAAAAGGTCTGCTGCAGGAATGAGAATGTAATACAATGACGACAGCCGAGAAGGGGAAAAAAAGAGAAGGGAAGGGAAAATAACACCGATTAATTTCTCACATAATTGATATACACTTCACAGAGTTAAACAGCGTCCATTAATGTAGCGCTATGTGAGGTGTGAGACTCCTGGAACAAACAAACTCCAAAAAAGATGAATACTAAACACGTATGACAAAATAACTCAATAAAATAATATAGAACAACACAAAACATTAGAACAAGCTAACATCACCTAATCTTAAATAATCTAACAATAAAATGACGAAACAAAACATGACAAATCCTAAAACCACTAGATCATGATAAAAACAAAGAACTTCTGGTGGGGGAACACGCTCCACCGCGCCTCCCCTGTCACCCACCGCCGCTAAATCGGATCAAGCACGAAGTAAAACCATGTGACTGAGAGCAGAAGGCATTTATTAGTAAGGGGGAGCAAGAGAAGAGATAGGAACGCAGATGAGACGACGAGAGAGTAGGTGCGACTATGGAGGAGGAAAGGTGAGGATTAGGAAGAGGGAGAGTGAGGTGGGGTGACGATAAGGACCCTAAGGAGGAGAGGCGAAGAGAGGAGAGGAAGAGGGGGAGGGAGAGGGAGAGAGCGGGTAGTAAAGGTGCGGAAAGGAAACCTGTAGAGGTGGAGTAGAGGCAGGGAGTGAGGTAAATGATGGGATAAAGACCATGTAGAGGAGGGACCATGAGGACAGTGAGCTAAAGAGAAGAGAAAACATGTTTGTGAGGAAGGAGAGAAGTGAGTGGATAGTGCAGAAAAGCAAAGGGAGTAGAGAGATGGAGGAGGATGAAAGTTGGAGAGGAACGAGAATGAAACAGAGAGAGAAAGAGGAATATGTGAAGGGAAATGACGCATGGAGAAAGAAAGATTCAAGGAAATAAAAGAAGGGAGGGAGGAAAGATGAAAGGAAAGGATAGGGTTAAGGGAGAATGGCAGGGAGGAAGGATGGGGAGAGAAGAAAGAGAGAGAAGAGAGACAGAAAAGAAGGAGTCGATTTGAAAAGGAATAAGGAGGGAAGAAGAGTAGAAAGAGAAAGAAGTTGGAAGAAAATGATCGAAGGAAAGTAATAGAGGAAGGAATACGGATGCAAAGAGGAGGAAAACAGAAAGAATATGCATGAAGAAACCAGGAAAAGATTAAAGAATTGAAGCATACAAATAAAATAACAAAGATGAGTGTATATGCAAGGTAAGAGAAACGGCGGACAGGAGGAAGAGACAGCCTGCAGGGAAGGGAGAAAAGGACGCCCTACAATCACCCTTTACCGATAACACCCAATTGTCGACTTAATGAGCGCCCTGGAAATTCCCAGAGGACACAGGGACGATGGCCAGTCCTCCTCCTCCTCCTCATCATCATCATCATCCTCTGTCTTCTCGCCACACCCTCCCTACACTGTTGCTTTCTTCCGCTCTTGTGCAAGCTCCTTAGAGGCCGGACAAGCATCCACCGCTGTTCTTGATTTTAAACACACCCGGCCGAGGGATAATGCTGGCGATGCGTGAGGTGTTTTAGAAATGACCAACAGAGACCTCACGTCTTTTCTCTGGGGAAGCCACTCCTCTTCTCCCTCCTGTTCCTCACCACCTTTCTCCTCTTTGCTACTCTCCCTACTTTTCTCCCATTTTCTTGTTACCTTTTATTCTCCTTACTCTTCTTTCTCTCTTGCTATCCTTCCCTTATCTATTGTTTCATCCCCTCACACACACACACACACACACACACACACACACACACACACACACACACACACACACACACACAGTTCCCTTCCCTATCCCTATCCCACGTCTCTTTACCCTCTCTCACTTTAAGACACCACAGACAGCCACCGCCTCGTGACATCCGCCACTACGGGCGTTATTACACCAACAAAACGCATCATATCGACCTTCACCGCGACCACAACAACTGATTGACGTGATTAGCTCAATATTGTCTCTTGGCGGTGTTACAAAAGGGAGAGTGAGTGTTGTTATTGTTTATTTTTATCAGGGGAAAGGATTGCTTATTGTATTTTGTAAGTAACTTTCCCACGCTCATCCAAATTGAAGAGTGTTGATGTGAGGAGCATGTTTATTGTTCACGTTAGAGATGTCAAACTTTACAACTAAAAGGGATTAATAAGATAGGAATAAATTCGTGTATTTAAGGATGCGTGTTGTACTTTTATTTTCCTTCAACAAATCATACTGACTTCTTCCACTTTACAGGCGATATGAATAATACTAAGCATGTATAATCTATCCATCAACGGTTAGAATTGAATATATATTCACCAGGACGCTGACACACCTTTACTTTCTTCTATGTACATTTCATTCCGCGGGGACCAACACTGTTACATTATGCATACACTCAACTTGCCTCTATTACCAGTTAAAATGTCGTGTATCGCTCAGCTGTGGCCTTTTCCCCTTCACCCCATCCATTCCCCTCCCACTCACACACACACACACACACACCCTCCTTCCGCCTGCCATTCCCCATCAGTAATCGATGCTATATTAAAATTTCATAGCCGCAATAAATCATAAGAGACGCAGAACAGGAGAATATACAGTGCCGGTGGAGAATAAAACGTTTTCCTGATATATTTCGCGGCATAATCGTGAGAGGAAAAGGTTCATGGACAACCAAGTAATGTTTAGTGACGAATTATGTGTAAAACACACGTCAATCAAAGGTCAGGGCAGGTGTTATTGGATATTTTCATCTTGAATTGTATCTGTAATACGCACACACTTAAAGTTGTCAGCGTGTCAGTCTTTAGTGCAGTGTAAGGTGTACTTATTCCACTGCCTCGCCTTCACCTGACCGTGCGGGGCAATGAGCATGCACGTAAATCATACACCTGGCTTCCCTTTCCGCCTACACGTGTAATCAACGGATCAATGCACAGGTGGTAAATGTAGCTGCTAATGCAAACTATTAACGACAGAAAAAAACGCCAGAAAAAAAAGAAAAAGAAAAAAAAAAGAGATAACATGGGCGCTGGACTATTTGCACGGGTAGAACCAAGAAAAGATAAACTAAGACAGCATAGAGGCCACCGCTATATCGCTGTATTTCAGGAAGGGAGTGCACGCCGCGTGGTGGTCATGATGGGCGAGACTCTGACGCGCCGGCCATATGTTCACCAAACCACATCATCGGCGGTTTCCCTTCAAAACAAGTCTACGTGATTTCCGAACGGATGAGTTGCAGGTAGTGTGTTACAGTACCAGGACATGCTATCAACAAGCACGTCCGGTACGCCTTCCCTCCTCCATCACTCTCCCCTTCCCGTGTGTCCCCTTCCCTTGTAAAGGAAAACACTAAAACACAAACGTTCCCTCTCCGCCCCACAGTGTCGTCTCGTCTCTCTACAGGCAAGACAAAAAGCTGATGCAAAACTGGCTTGAAACATACAAAAAATAAATGACTTCAAGGTTTCCAGGCGGGTAGCTCATTTGGTGAAGAAATCTCCGGTTGAGAGTGTGAGGCAGCAGCGGTGGTGCGCGGCTGTCGGGGATCAAGTGGCCCGCCCGGTGATGGACACACCCCAGGGGCCCCGACCGGTATTTCCAGCAACATCTCGCGAGACACATTATTCTCCAGCCGCGGCAAGTCTGGCGGCTCAACGCTTTATTTCCTTGCGGGCTTATTCCTGCCACACTCTACTTCCCGGAAACAGTAACAGCTGCCGCAGCCTGACATTTAACAAGGAAATCAGGTGGCCACACGTGTTTACACCTCCGGGAATGTTTTCTGTGGAAAGCCGCTATGAGTGTGTTCGTGCATGAGGCGTGCCTGTGCGCCGCGCCACACCGGTCTCTGCGGAATGCGCCGACGTGTTGGGTTCCAAACTAAGGATATTTTCTTTGTGGGAGGGTGGCTGGTGATTTCTTTGTGATCTTTATGCCCGCATGCCCAGGCTAGACGCAGCTGCTGTTTCCTTTGTGAGACACTGCCACACTCTCACAGACTTCGAGTTCCTATCATTCATCTAGTTAGAGATTTCGACTATTTTATCAAAGGTACACATTCATTATGCCTTAAGACGAATAACAAAAATATAGTAGAATATACAAAGAGAGTATAATGGAAAGTATTGATTCTCCAAAGTCGTGAGAGTTAGTGCGCACGCACCCATCTTCTGTCGCGGCCCATCTGCTGGGATCAGTCAGGGTTTGTACATCGAAGCGGGAGCACGCTTCTTGAGCCGCTGAGAGATCTCCCATGCGGTGTCTGTGGTATTCCATGAAGTGTTGGTAGAGGTGGAGAGTGTAAAGATGGTGTCGAGTGTATGTCGCGGGTCATACCCTAGCATGACTCCTCATGCATCGCCCTCACGGAAGCCAAACATCGACCCCCAAAAGGATTACTTTTCCCCGCTCCAAGTGGAAACCTCGGTGGAGTATGATCTTCCAGCACACATCTACCCGCCGAAGGGCTCCCAGCCCATCCTCATGATCCACCCGGGATACATGTCTGCCGTCCGGGCACGATCCAGAGCTGTCGTCACCCCCTCGCCCACCGCCATGGTGGCCACGTCGGGGGCGGCTCGCCCGCTGGCGCCTTTGCAGCTGCCCCAGCAGCAGCAACAGCCACAACAGCAGCCGCAGCAACAGCAGCAACAACAACAACCGCAGCAGCAGCAAGTGGCGAGTGCTCGGTCTACTCGCGCTGTGCAGCCACGGCCGTGGTGCATGTGTGGTAACCCCAACTGTAATTCATCTAGTGTCAAATCAGTTAATGTACAGAGTGCGAGAAACGTGCAAAATGTGCAGAGCCAGAGTGTGGTAAGAAGTGTACAGAACCAGAGTGGTGCAAGAAGTGCACATAGCCAGAGTGTATCTAGAATTATACAGAATCAGAGTGCCACAAGGAACGTACCTAACCAGAGTGTACTAAGAAGTGTTCACAGCCAGAGTGCAAGAAGTGTACAAAGTGCTCGTGAAGGAAGTATGGTTGGATTACCGAGCAGGAATGAAGTGCTTCTGCTGCAACAACAACAGCAGCAGCAGCAACACCAACAACAGCAGCAGCAGCAGCAGCAGCAACACCAACAACAGCAGCAGCAGCAGCAGCAACAACAGCAGCAGGTGCAACAACCGCAACCACCAGCACCACAACAACAGTCTCAGCAACTGGTGTGGGGTAATGGTGGTCGCTGCACAGGCCCTTGCTGCAATCCGAAAGCGGCGGCGATGGCACCTCCTCAGGCAGAGTTCGTGGCGCCAGGTCTGCCACCCTCCCTGCTGGCCAGAACACCCACCAGAGGCACGGCGGGTGGCTCACCCAAGCTAAGGGCGGCCAGGACGAGACGTGGTTTGTCAGTCGCTAGCAGTGTCAACTTGCCTGATTATCTTGGCAGTAGTCGGCCGGCCAGACTGACGGGTGGAGCTGTCCATGTCCATCCACGCCCAAGGGCATTATCTACCTCTATGGGGGCTCTAGCTGCCACACCAGCGCCATCCATGGCTCACCAGCACATGGGTATGGGTGCTTCCCTCACTACTTCGTTAGATCTGGCCAGGACGGATCCCATTACGCCCAGGTCACTAATGCCCGTCCAGCAGCAGCAGCAGCAACAACAAGCACAGTCACAGCAGCAACAACAACCCCAACAAGCACACCAACCCGTGCAGCAAGCGCCCGCGGGATCCACATCACTCCTTTACACTGTTGGACTTTCGAGGGACTCTGGATGTTCTGTGGGAACGGAGACTGCGGGCGGCGAGTGGGCGTCAGACAGAACCCGTGGCCTCGTTGACTCAGGATTCTGCACACCAGTTGATCTGACAGACGATTTTGTGACAGGTGAGTGTTGTAAAGTCTATGGGCTTCGCACGATGGCATTGAGTTGCTTGGTCTGGTAGTGGTGCAAATTCAGTGCTCAAATTGTAAAAAAAAAGTACTAAAAGTGTGTTCTTCCAAGTGCCTTGTGATGCGCGTTCATATGATACAAAAAACGTGTGTGCGTGGAGAGCGCCAACGTTTGTAGTGCTGGGCGGAGTCTGGCGAGGATGAGCGAAGGTCAAGTTTAAGTTGCTGCCTCAGTCTAGACTTAAAGATGGTGCTGCGTTTGTTTGTTTTCTTCCGCGCATGCATTTCGCTGTAACTCACGTTTTTCCCTCTATTTTCTGTTATCAAGTATTACATTAAGTGTTATGTGTTTATTTAGTGTTGTGCATGTAGGACATTCCGTGCAGTTAGTGCAATGCTGTGGACGTAGTGAGTGTTGCAGTGCATGTCGGTTTTCAGGTAGTGAGTGTGAGTGGTTTTCTGGGCGTTTATTTATGTTTCTGTCGTTTTCTCTGTAAAAAAAGTGAAATTCGGACCAACATGAAATAAACAACAAAGAGGCGCACGTGGCCGCCGCACCCCAGTGTTGCCGCCTCGCGAGCCGCTGTGGATCGAACCCAGCAAAGCAGACTATTTTCGTCATGTTCTTATTGATTCAGGTTCGAGAGGTAACATTCAGTGGGAGATCATGTCAGTGATTGGCGCCATTGACTACTTGGAAGTGAGGTGAAGTGTGCTCATCTCTCCTTGACATTCATAAACACACCACCTGTCACACCTGGCTGGCGAGCGGCACCTGGCCTCATAATCGCATACCTTGCATTCTCCTTGTGTTGCTCCTGCCAATAATGATTTATTCTCACCCCTTACATGCAGCCACGTTTGTCCCCACAGTGCAGGCATCGCTGTGCATTAGACAGTGCATACGCCAAATAGTAGTTTTGTTGCATGCATGTGATGTTGAGTGTAGAATACTCAGGGAAGTCTGGCTCATGTGGCAACACCCTCACGCAGTTGCCTGTCAATGTTTTGGATTGTATTTCAATAGTTTTTCACAACAACCGGTGACTTATTCTTGATGCGTGTGTGGTAAGTCTTTTGGTATTCACGATTATGTTACTAAGTAATTCATGGTCAGGCAATTGCACGTCGCTGGGGGTTTGGAGGTTCTAAAACAGATATGGCGGCAGGAGATATTTGGCAGCTGCTAGAGGAAGGTGGCTCGCGGCTGAGCGGGCCAACAATTTCCAGTGTCGCCTTGGGAGGGGACGGCTGGCGGGGTCATGACGCCCTTATTCTGTAAAAGGTGGCGGGCTGTTCACACGCTCCATTCATTTTCTTGTTCCTCCCTTGTTTTTGTCTTTATCTTTGAGTCATGGTCTTATGGTCACGGGTGGAGGGCGGGACAGGCTCAGCTTGGCGGGCTCGTTTCCGTGTGGTGACAAATGATTAGGGGGGCGGGGTAAGGCTGGGTGTCCCTCGGGAGGCGATGACGTGCGGGGAGCCAGAGCCCCTTCCTCTCACCCGCCTCACTGATTGAAGGGTGAATCTCTCTCTCTCTCTCTCTCTCTCTCTCTCTCTCTCTCTCTCTCTCTCTCTCTCTCTCTCTCTCTGCGCATACCTTGAACGTTTATTATTTCTTCCCAGTAACGCTTTGAAGTCCCCTGCGAGCGAATTCTTTTCAGTGGGTTTACAGGGGAGGGTTCATCAGTTACCGGAATATGAGTGGAGTTCCCTAAGCTGGCGGTGCTGAGAGGGGTGGGATTGGATGGGAGGGAGAGAGGGGAGGGGGTTGCTTGAGTGAAGTTGAGTCACCCAAGGGTAGCTAGCCTTGGCTCCATCCATGTTGGCCGCGGGACAAGATTAGAGGTTGCATTTCGCTCAGCTGTTACTTATTGATCGACCTCCCCCCACCCCCAAACTCGTGCAAGATTGGGAGAATTTACGCAAGTGAATACATCATGGTGGACAAAGCGATGGATGGCGGTGCAGGGGAAAGTTTCATTACTGCTACATGTGACAGTCTTAAAAGACTTGCGTTGTATCAAAAGGTAGTACTCCATATTATTCCATCTTAGACGCATAGAAAGAGTGTCAGGGAGAAGTCTGTTTCGATCTAGTAATTACCTGGAGACAATGAAGGGGATGGGAAAGCCACCATGGATTACTGGCCCATATCGTGTGCCCTTTGCTATCATCCCCTCAGCTCGGCTCCCCCTCTTGGTAATAACGGGAATGGGGTGGTTAGGGCGTGCTGCTCCCCGGGTCGATCCCCACTTGCTTAATAACCTTCCTGCCGGGTGTCGGGGCCTCACGTGCAGCCGCGTGGGAGGAGAAACTCGTTTTCTTGATATTTTTCTTCGTACCAGATAAACGTGGACTCGCTTGCCTAACGCTGATTAAAACGGAAGCACAAATGACTGCTTCACCTTTCCTTGCTTCCCCTCCTTTTTCCCCTAGCAAGACGTCCCCAACGCTTCCCGGTAACGTGACCCGACAAGGACAAAGCCTCACAAGTGGAGGGCGCGCTGCTGTTACAAGTGAGCCACTCCAACTATCAGAGGACTGGCGCCCACACCACACCAGCCCTCTGCCTCGCCGCTGATAAGCCGAGGGTTGTGCACCTGGTGGCTGGCCAGGATACGGCTCCCGGGCTGCGACAAAGTGCCTCTCCACAGATAAGCCGATGACACAGGGGTACTCGTGTGACCTGACGACGTGGCGAGTCAAGGACGAGGAGATGGCCAGTACGCGTCGCATTAACAAAAAAAAGGAGAGGGACTCGTTTGTACCGTTCCCATACGAGCCTTATTTGAGCCTCCCCCGAGCTCACCCTTTGTCTCATTGTTCAGCCCCGCGAGACCAAGCCTCCTCTGGGAAAAAGGCTGAGGGCCATTTACTCCAGCCGCCCGTGGACCAGACGCTTAGGCGGTCGTTTGTCTCCGCGCCACAGCGTCGGCTTCGTCTTTATGTGCTTCCTTAAACTTTTCCATTTTCGTCCTTTTATGAACCATCAACTTGTGTGGGAGACTTTTTTGGACTACGAAGCTACGTAAGAGTAACCCTTTCCCTTCCTCCTCCCCACTTCCCCCATTATGCGTGGTGAGTGTTTCATGTGTGTACCACACTCGTGCATCCAACGCAGCGTTTTGGTTCTGCTACCCGAAAATTATTAATGACAAGATCAACAAAAGATTTCTATGCCGCAGGGATTGGCTTTGGATCTTGACTGACGAGCGCTACTTTTGTTATAACACACACACACTTTTTAAAGAAAATGCACGTAGGAGATGAACATTAGACTCACTTAAAAAAAAATCGCAGCACCATTTGGCTATGTGGTCCTTCTATCTCCTCTCCCCTCTTCCCTGGCGTCAGTGTATGTGCCCATTTACGAATCAGCGACCGACGACCTCACTGGAGGGTCGCCTTTCCATTTAACCATCCCTTTATCCCGTCCCCTCCTGTCCCCTCCCCTTCAACACCTCCCGTCCATTATTTCCCATCCCGGGGGCTGTCTGAACGACCTCGCGGCGCTCCTTCAATCTTGTCTCTGGCCGTACGTATTCCCACGCCTCAGTTCGTTTACTGTAGGTCCGTTTTATGAATAGATTATCATAGGTAATGCACGCCGTTGACTCCCCGTGATGGAGCTAACAGAAGGGGAGGAGGCCGCAGGGGGCGATTAGAGAGGGGAGGGAGACTTAACTGGTAAAGGGGTAAGTGCTAAAGTGGTGCATTCTTGGTTGAGGTCATGTTAAGAACGAGAGTATAAGTAAGAGGAAGATGCTAGTTGCCTGAAGGGGAAACTCAGTGAAGCATCTAATAATACACGTCAGGCAGGGAAGGAGTGGCTGTGAATAGCTACTCTGCGTCGGTTGTTGGCAGACTTAACTCCTGACTTCCTAAGTAACATCCAAGGACGGGTGTTAAAAAGTGTGTAAATTGCTGTGTTTAAACTGGGCAAGTAAGGAAGGGTGTGTGTGTGTGTGTGTGTGTGTGTGTGTGTGTGTGTGTGTGTGTGTGTGTGTGTGTGTGCATCAGAGTGAGTGAAGCGTAAGGGTGGAGTGGGAGAGGATATGGGGTAAGAGGGAGAGGGACGGGGCCATAACACCCACCAATATAATCAATCGGTGAAAATTGGTTTACTCTCACTGAGGCGTGGATGGGTCGCGCGGAGGATAACAGCTTTGTCGCTAGTAACCGGTATGAATGGCCTCGTAGTGCACAGAGGGCATGATGAAGCGCCGTAAAACAGATGACTGGCGCGCCACCTGGGGCTGCCAGGTTCCTGGTGGTGCTGCATCGCCGCCGCCGGGAAGTAGCATGGGAGGGGAGGGGGATGGCAGCAAATGTGTGCAAGAAGTGTGTGTGTGTGTGTGTGTGTGTGTGTGTGTGTGTGTGTGTGTGTGTGTGTGTGTGTGTGTGTGTGTGTGTCTCCGCCGTGCAGGTTTCAAAGGAAAGCGGATACGAGTAACAAAGGGGAGATTTGTGTTGTGTTTGTGATGATGCAAAGTGTGGCTTGGGTAGTGGTGGTGGTGTTGGTGGACAGTCGGTCTTGCCTCTGTACAGTTAGCTTGGTTTTACCTTTTTGTCCTTTTTTTTTGTGAGGGGAGCGGGGAATATAGAGAAGATAGGGATGATGACAACAAAAGCGGAAACAGTCTTGCTCTCCTCATACATTGAATAGATAAATAAATATATAAAAAGACTTGAGCGAATGAGAAAATGATGCTGCACACCCTTGCTCATCGACAGGTTGAAGTGATGAGTGTTGGTTGTGCTATGCGCCGCGACACACACAGGCGGGGAACAATGGCCAAGGTTCACAACGCATCTGTTTTGTGGCCGTCAGCCGCTCACAATGAACAAGGGATGTGGCAAAGAGGGAGGGAGAGATGATGGCGGTACTGGTGGTGGGGGTGGAGGGGGGAGAGCGATAGTGGCGTCAGGTCATGAGTGAAATGAGTACGTGGGTTCGAAGCCCGGCAGTGAAGACATGAGACAGAGGCGGATGGAGTCCCCTCAGGCGGCAGACTCTTCCTACACCCGTTCGCTGGTCCGACCTCCGAGTTTGAAGAGGTCAGGGGCGGCATGGGGTCGCGGACCTACTGGTTACGACTCACGATAATCCTTTACTAACCCTTACTTCTTACCTTCCTTTCACTGCGTTTCCTCTCCTTTCTCTCAGGGTCCGCCGAGTCCAGCAAGGCAAGCATTGTGATCTGAAACACCAGAGATAGTGTGTTCAATAAGTGTCTCTCTCTCTCTCTCTCTCTCTCTCTCTCTCTCTCTCTCTCTCTGATGGTGTGAATATTTGTGACGTCTTCGTATGGGTCTCTGTGGCGGGGATGAAGACCACTGTGACGTCTCGGCTTACAGAAAAGAGTAGGGGAGAGAGCGAGGGGAGGAAAGGGAGGGGCTGGAGAGGGGCAGCGGCCGCGTGTCAGCTCCCACACGTTGCCTCTCACCGCAGCACCTCCCCTCCCCTCCTTGCCTTCCCTCGCGCTCCCCTCCTCGACTCCCCTTACCATCTCATTTCCCGTTATCCTCGTCACAAGGGGCTCCCTGATCTGATGTCGCCACGTCGCCCACCTACGCTCCCACTCCACACAAGGCAGGAGAGAGAGAGAGAGAGAGAGAGAGAGAGAGAGAGAGAGAGAGAGAGAGAGTCTCACTCAAGGGAAGGAATTAGCTGATTATGTGAGACAAGGCATTATAAACTCAGAGGAAAAAGGAACTTGTGGCTGGATCTCTCTCTCTCTCTCTCTCTCTCTCTCTCTCGCTCCGTCAAAACCGTAACACCCATAAGGAATTGAGTAGTGTAACCATGTTTGGAACCATCAAAGTGAACTAAATGCTGCCTTCTTCCTGCCGTCGCCAACTCCTGCTCCTCCTACTCCCACCCGCCTCCCTACTCCACCCTCCGCCTCACACACTCTCCCACCCGCCACCTTCCCTCCCTGCAAATGTTCCATCAACTTCAAAATACTACAACATACTCCCAGACATGCTCCCTCCCTGCCTCTGCCCGCGGCCATGTCACCCCTCGCCCTCTCCCTCTCCCTCTTCCTCTTCCTCTTCCTCTCCCTCTCTCCCTTCCCGCGCAAGAGAGGATGGACTCACAAGGGACTACACGCCTTATTTTTTTTTTTTTTGTTTCCTCCTTTCCTTTCTTTTTGTCTAACTCTCAGTCTCGTTGTAGGAAATTAATATTGCGGGCAATGACTGTTTAATGTGCCTCCTTGACTCGTGGCCTTTTATTGCATTGTTATTGTTGCTGCTATTATGAGTTGAGTTACTTAGCTGTGGTTTGTGGTCAGAGAGTGGTGATGGTGGCGGTTTACAGATACACACACACACACACACACACACACACACACACACACACACACACACACACACACACACACACACACACACACACACACACACACGGCTGGCAGTTAATGTGAAGTGTTGGTAAGTTAGCGAGGCGAGGAAAGCCCACACCGTCTTTTTATGTGTAACACTCAATGGCTTCACAAAACATAACATGATCTGGAACACATAAGAAAACGTTAGTCCATGTCGCCTCGCCCGCCCCGTGCCCTCATGTCGTCTTGTTTATGTACAGTTCCAGGGAAGGTGAGAGTGTACAGATACAGCAAGAGAGGGCCACGCCAGACTCCCAGGGGCGCGGCTTGTGGTGTGCAACTTGGTTACGAAACGACGGAGCTGAAGGCAGTTGTTGGTACCCTGGTCACAATGCATGAATAAACATCACTCTTATTACATACGTGCTTTACATGAACCCCAACCAACCCTCCCCTTCTCCAAGGATGAATATGAATCAAGGTTTAAAAATAAAACATCATAATCTGATACGGATCGACTTCAAAGACTTCAAAAGGTCATGAGTTTGGGTCGACGCGTGTAGCTGGTGAACTTGGTGTATTAATTCAGTTTCAGCGTCCGTGTTGGGCTCGGAGAATGAGGCCATTACCGTCGACAAACAAATGGTAATATCCCAGCGTAAACCAAGAGTAGGGAGTGCGTTCGTCCGTGTGTCAGTCAAGCCACAGCCACGACTAATCTCTCCTGAGGGTGTTTACTGTCCCGCTTGAGTGCACATCCAAGCCTGGCCTCACTACCAAGTCGTTATCCAACAGTCCCTTTGATCTGGGTTTCTCTTTCTTCCTCGGCGGTGTTCCACTTCGGTCTCCAGACTGCATTAAAGTAAGACAATGCGCTCAATTTGAGGTGGAGGAGAAGAATTTAGGTCTGAGTGGTGACATGCTAGCGTAGGCACGAGAGGTCTTTATGGTGGCTAAATCCCCATCCCCGCCTTACTGGTCCTGGGAGGGACGGCAGGAAAGGCAAGGGAGGGAGGCAGCCGTGGTTGTCGAGGCTTTAGGGGCCGTTATTGGTTATTACGTCGGGTTCCTGAGGCGGCTGTTGGGGTCTGACGTGTGGTGGCCGCGTCTGTCAGCCGCTGGGTATAATCTTCCAGGAGTGAGACTTAAAAGATTTTGAGCCCAGATTTGGAGGAGTGTCCCACAAAGCTGCAGAGAGGCGACGTGGATGGCTGGGAATTGCTGGGACTCAATAGGATGCTCTCATCTCATGCCACTTAGGATACTTGTAAATATTCCCATACTTGTTTGTTTTCCCTTGACTTCTATTTACGTTGTATTTCTTTGTGTTCTCTCTCTCTCTCTCTCTCTCTCTCTCTCTCTCTCTCTCTCTCTCTCTCTCTCTCTCTCTCTCTCTCTCTGTCTCCATCACTCAACACCTTGGCGCGTTTTTTCTCCCGACTTCTTTTCTTTTTTTGCTGTCTGCTCTGGGACAATGGAGGCGCTAAGTACCATTTGGCGCCGTGACGAGACTACTCCGCCTCCATCTCCTTTCTCTTTTGGCTCCTCTTTTTCATCTTATATTCCCCTCCCTTTCTCCTTCCCCTTTCCCCTCCAGAGTCTCTTCCATCAATCACTTATGAAAGCACCAAATGCGGGGAAAGTAATACGCAGGGATGGTGACAGGGAAACCATCGCCGGCACTCCCTGCATCAACAGACGTATAAGAGACACAACAAAGGACCTAAAGATGCTGCTGTTGCTGTGTTTCGGCCACGCTTCGCCTCCCTTTCCTTTCTTCCAGTTATTCACTCCAGTGGCTAATAGTAATAATCTTCGAGTCTTCACCCCCGGGGGAAATTCCGTGAAAGAAGCCTTTTCCTTTTCTACCAATCCTCCCGTTCCTCCTCCTCCTCCTCCTCATTTTGTGTTTTTTTTTTTCCTCCTTTCCCTCTTCTCCGATCAGCTCGAGTAATTATGAGGCTTGCAGGTTTCCGCCCTCGTTGCCTTTGTCGCTAATATCGATCCGATGTGTTGACGCCGAAGGTTACCGGAGGGGAGATGTGGAGGGAACGGCCGGGGGTGTGGGTGGCGAGCTGCGTGTCCTGGTACGATATGATTCTCTCTCTCTCTCTCTCTCTCTCTCTCTCTCTCTCTCTCTCTCTCTTGCAAATTACTTTCTCATTTCCTTTGTTTATTTTTTTACGTTCTCCTGTTGCTTCATTCGTTCCTTTCAATTGAATGCTCCACGCGCTGTATCTCTACCACCCCCTTCCTCCTCTCTCTCTCTCTCTCTCTCTCTCTCTCTCTCTCTCTCTCTCTCTCTCTCTCTCTCTCTCTCTCTTCCTCCTGAGCTCTCTCGTTCTCTCAGCTTTATTTTCCCTTTGCTCATGTCCCTTCGCGTCCTTCACTTCTCACGCCCATGCCTCGCCCTTCTCTTCTTATCAAGCGGTGCACTCGGCCCATTAAAGCTGTTGGTGTCTAAATGTCGAGGCCCTTCAGTGTCCGATGTTATTTCCTTTTTCTTTTTTTCATTTTTTTTTTTCATGGAACCCTCAAATCCTGTCACGAAGCCAGGTCAAGAAATTAAGAAAAAGTGGCCTCTCTTTGCCGTTACAGTCTATAGAAGGTTGTGTTTCAGTCATGTAATAGAAGTCTTAGAGAGATCTTTGCCTGGTGAGAGTGATGAGGGAATGAGGGAGAGCAAGTCGTCTTAGCGAGGTCTGGCGCGTCCCTCATCACCGTGCTGGAGTGGTGCCGGAGGTTGAGGGAGGAAGTGGTGTTGAAAGTGGTGCTTAAGAGTTCGGTGTTGAAAGTTGCAGTCCGAGACACGAGCAGCAAGGAGAGGCATTAACATCCGAGCAACAGAATGAACAGTTTCTCATTTTCGAGGAAGTGACAAGAGAAGGCGACGGCGTAAAGAGATTTGCATGAAAAAGTAGTTTGCTGTGGTGGGAACAAACAAGCACCATCCCGCGGCCACAGAGACGGGAAGCCGACGTCCTTGTCAAGGTGTGTGGCATGGCGGGCCTGACGGACGCCGGCTAGGATGATTGTCTCTTCTTCACCAGTATTTTATTATTAAATATTTCAAACATTGCACTATAATGATTAGTAATTTCCATAAATGTTCTGTAATTACCTTAAAGGTTTTTAGATTTCTTTACACACACACACACACACACACACACACACACAGACCGGTGCTGTGTGGGCAAGGCAGGACAGCGTGGTGCGTTCGTTATTGGATATGCGCGGCAAGCCAGTCTTCGCGGCTTCCTGGGTAATCCCGTGGTGTTCCCGCAGCCTCGAGAGTAATGGGTATTAGTCGTAAGTATTGACGTGGGTGAAGTTTAGTTGTTTGTGTGTGGCTTCTGAGGAGGGAAAACCCTGGCGCTTCCAGGCCGTTAGTGGCCCTCTTGTTGTTTGTAAAAGATGGAGGGGATGAGAGGGAAGGGGCGTGAGGTGGGACGAGTTGCATGAAGGAAAGCTCCACGTAAGCGATATCAAGTATTTCCAAGCAAATACATTCTCTGGTTGCATTTTTTTTTTTTTTTTTTTGTTCTTCCGGCTGTGAGCCGTTACGTCCGCCTAGTGCACACACGTCACTGTCACGGGCCAAGGTTACTGTTGGTGGTTACTATTCCCCACCGCGACTCGCCAGGCCTTTTGGGGACACGCAATGGAGCATCTTGTTCATTACTTTGTTTGTTTGTGTTTGAGCGTGTCCGTGTGTGGGTGCGTGTCACACATACAGACACACACACACACACACACACACACACACACACACACACACACACACACACACATACAAAAGGCGAGCGCTACTGTGTACGTATAATCACCGCCATCAGTGGTGAAGTAATGCCAGGGTCACTCGCCCCGCCTGTGTCTTCGTCGTGTTTTGGGAAGAGTTCTGTTTCGTTTGTAACCTTTGCATCAAGATGACTGTTGAAATCTGAGGGAGAGGAAAGCTGTGGTGATGACGTCACAGCCTCGCCCAGACGCATGACCTCACGGCGCCCACGTCACCTTCACCGACGGTTCAGCGCAGTGGCCTCGAAAGCTGATGTCACCATGTGGGTCGACTACTTTTTCTGATAACTTCGTGGGAAGGGAAGAGGTGTGGCGGAGGTAGGGTCTGGGCCTCGTCAGGACCGTTTCGGCTAAATGGTCTTACACACAATCGTAATGTTGTTTTGATCCTTGTCTGTAAAACTGCGTCACTAACGAGGTTGTGAAAGGCCAGCATGTGGTGCAACGAGCCCGGGAAGCGGTGGTCGGTGCCGCCTCGCCTTTTATCTACTGTTATGCGCCAACAAAAAGTAATCTGGCAACAAACGGGCTGCGGGGTTGGCGGTCACTTAGCTTTGCACTAACACGGCCACCACCTGCTTCCTTTTTTTTCATGAGATTATCTTTTAGGCTTTTCGCTATTGATCTTTGCATGTGTGTGATATTTACAAAACTACTACTTGTCGATCCTAGATAGTAAACCATGGCCTCCAATAAATGCCACTGACTCAAAGAAGACACCGTGCCATGCGTGTGTGTGCTTCAAGCGAGTGATTGGTAAATCGTTGTGGGGTCAGCCAATGCAACTGCTCTGTCTCGTGGGCCAGCAGATAGGTGGGCAGTCAGGCAGTCTTCCCATGGCGCCTTCCTCAGGGGACCGGTCTGCCTTGTTGGGGCCGCTGGCCTGGTGAGCGTGACTAGCTGGTAAATCCTCAGTGTTGGTCCCCAGGCACACTCACACGCGTAAGTCCATTGCTGAAAGCCTAATGCTTCTGGCCTTTTCGTGTACTCGATCTTGTGTTGTTATTGCTGGCTGTTTTTCTTCACTGAATAACCTTCATTCTTCGGTGCTCTTGTTCTGTAGCTTTCACTCTCACCTCAGAGTTGGCAGATTGACTTATGTTGAAAACAGTCACCTTCAGTGCCGGCATATAACTATTGTCTCGGCCACCCATTGTTGAGGCCGAGCAGTGAGCCGACGTGACCTCTGGCTCTGACACATTGTTCACTGCATACACTCTTTCACGACTTGTTCTCTCCACCACTTAATCCCACACGTCATTGTTCCAACCGTTTACAGTGTGGCTGATAAAACGTGTTATCTCAGATCGCATCTTTCCATGAGTTGGTCGTACATCATGTGGCCAGGCGACAGGCGGCCGTGGTGGTGTGCCAAGACGGCCATTCTTTCTCCTCCCACAGAAAACAAACAGCCTCCCTTCCTTGATGACGTCAGCACCAGACACCCTAGTGACTAGGCATACTGATGTAATCATGCAGCACTAGATAAACTGATAGTGTGAACTGATGATGTTTTATTAAGCCTGTCTGTGTTGCATCTCAGTAACACCTGACAGAACGCTAGTCTCTTACTTTGTTTTTCTCTTTTTATAGAAGACATTTCACGAGCCAGTTACAGTCAAAAGTTTAAGGATACATAAGTATCATTCAGGAAGTTCATGCCTGATGGATAACTATAAGTAAGATCAACAACGTCTCGTTCTCATGAAATCATTATTAGGGTCAAGCTCAGCTGCCTTCGAACGATGGAACGTGACAGCTGAGGAAGGCCAGCAACTGAGTTGAGGAAGCCTCGTTTGGCGGCCGTGTTTAGGTGGTTAAGCAGAGAGGGGCGAGTTGCCAGGCTTCATTGTGTGTGTGTGTGTGTGTGTGTGTGTGTGTGTGTGTGTGTGTGTGTGTGTGTGTTTAACAATGATGCATAAACAACACGCGGGTGTCTTTTAATAGCAGACCTACGTTTTTTTTTTCTTTTCTTTTCTTGCGCTGATGAAATCCGGCGTGAATATATTCGTGGGTCTGGATCTGTGGCGGCGATAGGTCGTCGGGGGAGGGAGAGGTGAAGGGGGAAGGCGCATAGTGAGGATGGGATTTCGTTTTTGCTGCGCTAAGTGGCGCTTGACCTCGAGTGGGCAGGGTTCACGGTACCTGTCTTGAGAAGGCAATAGCATTGTTCTCTCGTGGTGTTTGACGTCTTGGCAATCCGGGCCGTTTTAGCTTGAAACAAAAAAATAGGCAGACACTAGGTGCTTCGAGGACGACGCCTGGCGAGTCTTTATGTGGTGGGCTGAAGTGGCCTGCTTACCTTGAAAGTGTGATCTTTCCCACATCTTTGTGTGCGAGAGTTTGAGGGAAAAGGGGAGAGTTCAATATGCTGGGTTATTCTCATGAAATAATGAAAAAAAGTGACATGATGAAGCACGTCCGCCATTCCTTGCCAGACGCCTGCCTCGGGACATACAGTTTTTCCCTTGTGTCTCGATTAGACTGCTATTATTACAGTTGGTGTAATTAGGAACTTGGAAAATAATAAGATAATTTTTTCACCTTCATAGCTTTCATTAGTAATTTTTTTCTCTCTCTTGCCCCACAGATACGCTTAACTTGAGTGGCGGCAGCTGGAAAGAGCCCTCCCTGCCGCTGCCTTCCTCCATGACTTCCACCTCCAGCAGCAGCAGCAGTAGTGTCCACACCTCCTCTCTCCTGCCGGGGACGACCCACACCTCCTCTCTCCTGCCAGGGGCGGCCCACGCCCATCACTACCTCCCACAGCCCTTATGGAACTTGGCCTACTAAGGGTTCTACGCTTACCGAGCACCGGGGCCGCAGCCACAGGGGCCTGGGTATCCCTCCCGCCGGGGACGCTGACGGGGACTCCATGACCGGTTTTGCAAATTGAAAATTAAGGCGATGGAAGAATTTTCTCCTTCAGAAGACGAGTGACTGACGCGATGAAAGACTCAGAATTGGGGTCATGCGATTTTGAGACGATGAGATGGCCTGTTCAGCGACCCGTCCCCGGCCTCACCTTTGCCTCTCGCCTTTCACTCAGGACTTCCTTAGACACTCTTATCGACTCTGATTGCTGTAACTTTGTTTACTGAGTTCATACTTCATTCTTCTCCTTGACTCATGATTTCTCCTTCCCCTCGCCCCAGCCCGCGGCCCCTACGTGCCCCTCAGAACCAACACTGTGCTGTGATATGCCGTGCTGGCCTACGGAGCCTCGTCGCGATTGTCAGTCCTCCTCGTCGTGGTCATCGTCATTATCAATGTCGTCGCCAATCATTAGCATAGTAGCAAGATGACCGACTGCATGATAGCTGGTGGCCTTTTGCGTCACCGTGGTCGTCGCCTGGTCGCTATAACAATCGTCGTCACCTTGTGATTGAAGGCTGTCGGGAAGCGTCTAGGTGTTGGTTACGGCCGCGCCTGCATCTCCCGCCTGCCTCCCCCAATCCCCTCCTCCTCTTATTAAAAGAACAGTTGTGGTCGTCGTCGTCGTCGTGTCAAGTCGTCATCGTAGTGAGTAGTGAAGGTAGAGTCAGCCCGAGTCACCGTGGAGGGTTGAGTGGTCTCTTCCTCTTCCTCCGAGGGGAACCTCTCCTTTTCATCACCTCGGCTAATTATCTCATGGTGTACTATTAAGTGTGGAAACTTATGGGTGTGCTTACGTACGGGAATTTCTAATGTTAATCATAATACCTACTGATAATAATTAATAATAACACAGGGGTTAGTTAAGTCAGTGAGTGTTGTCGATTCACTTTGTTAGTATCTAGTGTCATGCTGTTCCAGTCACTCCATCCTATGGCAATATTACACTGTTATTTACACCTGCCCTTCGGTGCGAGTTCTTGGACGACACTCGAGGGACGCTGTCAGTGGCTGTTATCCTCCGATTTACCTCTTGGGTCCTGAGAATCCGAACATCCCACTCAAGTGTTGTTCGCGAAGTCGGGCCTAAAGTCTTGCACAAACGATGCTTCAGACATCAGTGTATTAAGCTTGTCGGCATTAATTAATGTTTTGTAAAGCTGAGTAGGTCTTTTTTTTTTATAAGGTAGTGAGAAGTGAAAGTAAGACACGTGTTAGGATAGATTCTTAGGTGTTAACTTTAGCTCTTCTTGGAAAAAATAATAAAAATACGCTTATTAGAATCCATGAACCAGACATTGTGGTCATTAACTCATTTTCATTCACTTAGTTTAATGTTAGGTTGTATATTTAGTCCTAACCTTTTTAAGTTATACTAATTTTGTTATTTTATTTATAGACTGTCTTGTTTAAGTCTGTCGATATTCGGTCTTTTCTCTAGTAATTTCCTTTCCTCCCTTCCATCTCCGAAGGTTTATAGTGTCAGTACAATTGAGTTGTGTCATCATTATTTAATTTTGAAGTGCATCAAATTTTTGTTTGCATTTAAAGAAAATGCATAACCTGCTTCATTATAATGTAACGATACATTGTATCAATGTTTAGAAGATTCATGATTATCTGAGTCATCAGTGAAGGATACCTTAGTCGTGGCATTGTAGCTGTACGTAATGATTGAGTCATTGTAGTAAGGATTGAGTCTGTTGTGGGTAGGTTGAGTGACTCCGGACGTGAGGCGCTGCGAGGGCCGCCCGCCGCCCGTCGCCTTCTGGGGGCTGGCAGGCGACTGCTCCATGCCCCGGGAAACATTTTTATCCCGTCCATATCAGGAACGTAAAAGTATTTCCCGGTGCAGGTCAGGCGCCATCACATACGGAATCCAGTTCATCATGTATGTTCTTCGACGTTCTTTATGTAGGCGTCAGCCATGTTCTCCATGTACGGTGTGCTTAGAGTTCAAGCCTGACAGACTGAGTAGTGATAACCGGTATGATGGCGCCAGAAGCTGGTATCAGAACTTCTGTGTCTTGTTCGACTCATGGATTGTATGTTTAATATTTAAGACAAGGAAACAATCTAGGCACGCGCTCCGTCCTGTCCCTCACAAGCTCCACCTTGAATTATATATACATACATATAGTCATGATCGTCGAGGCGCCGCTGCTTGCTTGGCTGCCACAGTGTTTCGGACACAGCACGAGCCTGTGAGGGGCAACACGAGCGCATGTCGAACCTAGACTCATTCTGCAGGATCAGCAGCAGCAGCTCCCAGCGGGGCAGTTCATCGGGTGGTGGAAGCCTTAGGTCTTTGGTAGCTTCTGGACGCCATCTTGAGCCGCTCCACATAGCAAATTACCCTTCAAGAGGCCAAGATGCTACAGGCACATAACAGTGTTACCTCCATTTTGTATCTGTAGTGGTAATTATTTCATAAACTTAGACACCCATGTGTGACTTGGGATTTGCTTGTGTATGATACAATGATACTTTAACAATTTCAAGGTCAATGTCGTAGAAAAGTATGTCCATAAGTCTCGACATTGTAACATTTCACTACCTGAGTTGCAAGTTTTCATCTCTGGGCAGCAGCGAAAAAAATTCCATCATGTTCATTCGCAGGTTGTTGAAATGGTGGTAGAGTCACTGATTTACTGTTAAGGGTCGCTGTGTGGTCTTGCTCGGTGGACTCTTGTGACGCACTTGGTGTTCGGACGTGTCAACTCTGCGTGCAATAAGTCTTTCAAAATATCATGATTGCAGCAAAATATACTGGTTGCAAGGCAGCTTATGTTGATTAGGCTTCTTTCAGACTCAAACCTATTTTTGTGATGCTAACTTTAGCTTTCATGTACATATGTACAAAATGTACAAATGTACATAAAGAAGCCTAATTTGTTTGAAAACAAATTGTATCTGTGATTCATTTTGGTGCGTTGGAGACGGTGCATCTTAGCTTGTAAATATTCATATTTGTATATTTAATGTGTACAGGAAAGTAATTTTGCACTTGTGCTTGGATTTTAACGTGTCAAACTTGTGATATGTGAGAATAAAACTAAAAGCCATTTACTCAAACCCTTTCCTTTCTCCTTTCCTGGACGAACCTTGGGTGGCGGAAGGCAACAAGCAGCTTCCCTGGAACATTCTAAAGTTCAGACAATTTTTGATGCAGTACACTCTGGGAACGATTATTGGAAAAGAATAAACTTGTTTATATTCCAAGAGACCAACACACGCACACCCCAGGAATATAAGAAAACTGAAAGGATACCAAACTCTTTGCACATACCTTCAATACAGAAATGTACATAAAACTTAAATAACGGACAACCCAAGAAAATAAAAATACATGTAACTTGCAGGAGGACTGAAAGGATAAGGCACTTACGTAAAAACTTCTAATAAGAAAATGTAACACACAACGCTTTTAAACAGGTAACCAAAGGGGAGAGACAGTGATGCAATAGAAAATAATTTCACATGAACAGATGACTAATACAAACGTGGATAATACACGGAATGTAAGGTTTTGTTAACAATACATATAACTGTAAAAAACAGAGTAGCATTAAGAGAAAAGTAACGATACAGGTAAGCAATGACTTGTTGATTAAGTCACTTCTGAGTTACGGCGGAACTCGAGTCATGGAAACGATTAAAACTTCAATATCCGTCATATGTAAGATCATCTGAGCCTTGAAGTCAGCTGGTTCAGGTAACCGTGACGCTCATCATCTAATTGACAGAGGAGGGGGACTCATACGGTTTAAGGACAGACAAGGAAAATAACCATAAACCAGCACTCATTGAACCACAGCTGGAAACCCACGATCGCACGCGCACGCGCGCACACACACACGCACACACACACACACACAAAAAAAAAATAATAATAATAATAAATAAATAAATAAATAAATAATAAATAAATAAATAAATAAAATAAATAAATAAATAAATAAATAAATAAAAGGCTGAAAAAAGATTCACGTGTTGGTGTGGACTTTATGTATGCGATCACATCACTCACTCAGACCAAGGCTCCGAGAGCAGGCAATGGAGGGTGGTGGCGGTGGGTGGGAAGACGAGTGGGTGGGGACTGGATAGATGGAGGGGAAGGGAAGGAGGTGGAGTAGGGTTCGTATTTGATAAATGTCGTCGTGATTAAGTTAAGCGCTGGCAGAGCTCCAGGCTCGGAGCGTGTGATGACGGCGAGGCTGAAATGTTACCGGAAAGTGAAGGCTGCAGAGCGAGTAGCCTGAATGTGCCTCGGCGCGTTGTGTTACGGCACTCTGGTAGGAATTCATGTGCACCGCTGTTTCCAGGGAAAGAAGTAAAAGCTGCACTGAATCAGGAATATACAAGTCAGATATCAGAGGCGCTGTCAGCGAAATCAAAGGTTTATTGCACATGCAGCGTCAATAAGTCATGTTGCTGGAATGCTGTTATTGTTGTAAGTCTGTAGCAGCAGTGTTGAGCAGTTTTGGAGCGTTGCATCATGCTTGGGGTCCTCAGGGTGGAGGAAGAGGACACGCTGTGCAGTGAGTCGTGTCGTGCTAGTTTCATGAATTGGATTGTTTACACAGCAGCAATGACACCTCCACCCTGCACTCACAACACCACACAACTACCATCTCTTAAAAAAAAAAAAAAAAAAAAAAAAAAAAAGATACAAGAGATCCTTGCAAACCAACACACGACACACGAGCCTGCCTTACACCTCCACTAATATCATAATGTTATTACATGGTTACACTGAAGACAAGAACATACACAACATTACGAATCTGAACCCCACGAAGCCAAACAATTGACGTGTACACAAAGGCAACAAAAACATGAGTGACAGGTATGAGCAGGTAGTCACGCTGCCTTCAGACTCCGGTAACAGACACTACCAAGAACAGCAGGTGATCAAGACAATGAATATCACGCTATTGTTGAAACTCAGGCGAACCTATCAGTTATATCAAGTGACAATGTGACGGTCGGCGCTACCAGACAATAACACGAACTCTGGTTAACGTTGAGTCCGACATGCCAAGTGCGTCAATGTATTTGTATGCAGTCTAGTGAAAGCATTAAAGGACCACGCCCTTGTAGCTTGCCTTGCACCATGGCCGCTGATGGAGGAACCAGAGGGGACAAGACTATGTGTTGTTCACCTGCCAAAGAGAGAGAGAGAGAGAGAGAGAGAGAGAGAGAGAGAGAGAGAGAGAGAGAGAGAGAGACTCAGTGTAGTGCAGTGCGTGAATAGTGCTAGTGAAGTGAAGTGAAACGAATAGTGCTCCATTTACATGCTGACCATCTTGTATATTATCTATTTTTAAGTCTTGTAAATATTGTAGAGAAATAGATTGTAGTACCCTTAGAATAGGTAGCACACGACAGTGCGCCTTTGGGTACATGTTCTTTGTATAAAGTTATGTTTAAATAAAGAGAGAGAGAGAGAGAGAGAGAGAGAGAGAGAGAGAGAGAGAGAGAGAGAGAGAGAGAGAGAGAGAGAGAGAGAGTGAGTAAATTCAACATTGCACTATAATAACAAGATAATTAATAAGATAAATTGGTAATGAAGGTGAAACTAATGTGTGATGATCGAGCCTTTAAAAGTAACAATGGTTAAAACAAACTAGAAGTATGAGAAAAAAATAACGAAATAAATAACGACATGCTCTCTCGTAGTGCTCAAATACATTTAACGGCTAAAAAATCAACATATTTATATAAAGTAAAAGTCAACATACAAATAAACACAAAGCAGAACCAACAACATCAACAAAACAAGATAAAGCATCAAGGAGCGCTTAGTGACATTTAGGGCAAGTGGTCGGCCGTTCAAGTAATGGAGGGGAGCAGGCGAGCAGAAAATAAGAAGGAAAACAACAGGAAGCAGGCCGTGAGTTACTCGTACACACTGACAGGCGCAGTAAGACACCAGAAGGGAGAGGCAGGAAGGCAGTGAGGGAGGAACGGGTCGAATTATAGAGGTCGTCATTGTGTAGCAACTTCCTCCCCTTGGTAGTAGGACAAGGGCGGCGGTAAGGACTAGTCAGTCAGACACCCGACTCCTTAAAAGGCTTATTTGTATATTTGTTATAGCGTGAGATTGGGTTTTATGGCCTTCATGCATTAACCTCGCATGAGGGCAGTGGTGGTAGTTGTAGCAGCAGTTTCAATGTCCACTGTTCTTTACACTATGCTTGGTGGGAGAGAGATAGCCGGCAATTTTTCCTGATTATTGTTTTTTTTTCTCTTGGCTCGTCCTCCTTTGACTATGAAACAATATAACAGAAATATACGTGATGTCGCCGTTATAAAATGTCCCAGTGTTATATCCGTGTCAATCTGCCCCATGTGGTCGCCTGACTAGCTCTCAGTATCGCTATTTTAATTGTCATGCGAGTCGTTATCACTGCAATACAGCCACTTATCACGTCACTATAAACCACACTCCTATCAGTCTATCATCCCCGCCTTGTCATCCATTCCCCCACCACATCATTATCATAGTAGGTTAACTCCTGCTCGTTACTGTAATCTTAATCTTTCTACGTCCCAAAGGTCACGTTATCCTTGTTATGTCTGCCTCGGTCGACCAGAGGGAGGCCCGCAGCAAGACAGGACCACATAGACAGGGTTGTTGACAGTAGTGATAGGCGAGGACAACAACAGCAATCTAGCAATCTACCCGCACCAGTGTCTCGCAGCACGTGTGGAAATATTGATACCACTAATGAGGATGAATATGGAGGCAGGTCTCTCTCTCTCTCTCTCTCTCTCTCTCTCTCTCTCTCTCTCTCTTGCATCGCCGTATCTAACAGCAATAATCAACAGGCTGTTGGTCACACACTTGGTCTTTTTCTTTAGCGCTCGCTGTGCTGGAGCTAGCGGGCCTCGAGTCTCACGGTCCCACGCTAACTAATGCAACAAGGCCCGCTATTTGTAAGATCACACACACACACACACACACACACACACACACACACACACACACACACACACACACAATCGGAGCCCAAACTGAGAGAGAAAAAAAAGAACGTTCCAATACATTACTTATTCGAATATTTATCAGCAGATCCTGATGTGGATCAGCATTGCGAAAACCAACCAAGTTATCTCATCTAAAAGTTCGTGGGACGTCAATATATACACGCGTCAAGAACGAGTGTGTAAACCGATGAGTAGGGAGACAATATGAGATAGAAAGTTATGAAGACAAACAGCGGTGCACTGACATCGCAACAACCCATGAAACACATGAAGGGCGATATGATTCCTGGTTTTAGAATAACCAGATGCAGATATTGAAAGGTAGAATGTGTGTGTGTGTGTGTGTGTGTGTGTGTGTGTGTGTGTGTGTGTGTGTGTGTGTGTGTGTGTGTGTGTGTGTGTGTGTGTGTGTTTCATTAATCTCGTTCACTCAGATGATATGCATATGTTCTGCTTTTAAATAATCTGATGTAACCTCTAGCTGGATGAATGACTAACAAGTGTCGTAGTTCTTTCAAAGTTGTCGGCAGTGCGCTGCCGCCTTCTATACACATACTTGTCTTACATCTATGTGGTGACTGTGCCTTGCTGGTATAATGTGACAGAGATGCGGTTGAGAGAGTGATGAGGGGGTTGAGAGGGGGATAGTGATAGTGTGTGACATCTGAGCTGGATGTGGTGATGATGAATACGTAGAATGCTGACTGTACATGATCTAAGTAGATCATGTACATAGTGGATATATGGTGTGCTGCGAAGTTTTACAGTGCTATGATTACTATTGTTCCTATTGTTTCACGGTGCTTCAGTTCAATAGTTGTGTTCCTGGATGTAATACAGTGGTGTGCTGGTAATGATGTGGCTAAGCTGAAAGAATAATGTGGTAACTGTTTCTTGATAGCATGTGGTGTTGACTAGTGGTGATGGTGACTGAGTTAGGGTGTGATGGTGCGGTGGTGATGAGGTTGGTAGCCGATATGATAGTGGTGAGCGAATGACTGATGGATTGATTGACTGACTGATTGACAGACTGATTTATCCAATTCGCCCAACAACTTAGTCATGGTGGTGTGATATGATAGTGGCGTAGTTAAGGTTGGCAGGTGTGGTGAAGTAATAGTAATCAGAGAGAGAGAGAGAGAGAGAGAGAGAGAGAGAGAGAGAGAGAGAGAGAGAGAGAGAGAGAGAGAGAGAGAGAGAGAGAGAGAGAGAGGAAAATGTGTGTGTGTGTGTGTGTGTGTGTGTGTGTGTGTGTGTGTGTGTGTGTGTGTGTGTGTGTGTGTGTGTGTGTGTGTGTGTGTGTGTGTGTGTGTGTGTGTGAGCGCGCGCAGTGGAAGTCTAAATATAATTCAAACAGTTCTACGGATGCATGACTAAATCAGACATGACCTTCGTTTCGTTCCGGCCACACGTGCCACTCAAATCTAAAGAAAAAGAAGAAAAATAAAATAATAAAAAACAGGAGACATACCGAGAGCCAAGGAAAGGAATGAGTGAGCTATTTCTAGAAAGCAGATGATATAAGTGGGTTTCAGGGAAGGCAGGTACAGAGAACGCCTCAGTGATGGGAGTAAATTTCAGTGAGTGGCAGTGGTTTAAGAACACTCAAATGCCACTGATAATCGGTAAATCCGACCAACAACACAATGAAACTTTGTCCGTCCTTTCTCCGCACCATCCGCATGCGTGTCTTGCCATGGGAGGGAGGCACGGAGGGAGAACGGGAGGAGGAAGGGAGGGGAGTGACGTAGGAGCAACACAGGATTCAGTGCGGCGAAAACACAACAGGATTTACCGGGGCGCTGGTAACAACATCGTACACGATTTCCGTTGAGGCGCGGTCGGTGAGCGGTCGCCTGTTCGTTCCCAAGTTGTTACCCGTGGGAAGGAAGCCCCGATGGATCACAGGCTGCTGGGGACACTGACAAAGGAATGTCACTGAATTGTATTTAAAGAATGTGTCGCTTAAAGTCAAGGAGAATTATCTTTTCTTTAAAGGAAATCCGAAGGCGACTGTCTTGGTAAATGTTCCTCACAATAAACACTCATTCCTCTTTCATTTTTTTTTTTCTTGGCGCAAATACAAAACCTCATCACTTGTAAGAGCTTCCGGGACGACAATGCAGACGGGTAGACCTTCACCTTGAGCGCGCAGTTTCCCTGAACACTAAGCCTGCACCAAACACCAATATCCGCGATACACCTCCAAAACGACCAACCAATGGAGATTATTTATACACGCCAGCAAGAAGCAATCACCCACCGCCATTAGGTTGCCTCCGGTATTCTCAAATGATAGAACTTTACTCTTTACGTTGCAGAATCGGTTACAAGTCCATAAAAATAAAGCAATTTACTGACACGCTAAACACGCCACACTCCAGGAAAAGGATGTGCAGCTTGTCGTGTTTGTTTGCTGATGCAACAAACTAACTGGAAATAAACTCTGGAGAAAACAACGTCACTGTGATAAAAATACTCCCGGGATCAGGAAGGTGTTACGCCCACGGCTGCCAATCATGCAACAACGCACAATACGTTATGGGAAAAAGTGAAACTTAATTAACACAAGTTTAGGCGGAGGAACGAAGAGACTGACGGACTAACTTTGTTAAGGAAACTTCAATACCATCGCCTTGTTGGGCTGTGTGAGGCCGTTATGATACGTGGCTGCCGTGTGTGTGTGTGTGTGTGTGTGTGTGTGTGTGTGTGTGTGTGTGTGTGTGTGTGTGTGTGTGTGTGTATGCTGGATTCCAGGTAAGAACTCAAGAGCTCGTACAGTTCTATCTAAGGGTAAACCAAGGTCTTTCACGCGCCACACACCTCATCCTCTTGCTCGACGAGGAAGGCAAGACAAGTATACTCAACTTCGAGAGAGAGAGAGAGAGAGAGAGAGAGAGAGAGAGAGAGAGAGAGAGAGAGAGAGAGAGAGAGAGAGAGAGAGAGAGAGAGAGAGAGAGAGAGAGAGAGAGAGTATTAATCTGACTGAAGCGTGCATCTCATTTTAACAAGTAATGAGAGGAAGCATTACCATGTGAGTTGCCTGTAAAGAAAGCAACGAGGAAGAAAAAAAAAAAAAAAAAAAAAAGGTCCTCTAACCTGTGGCCCGTAAGGGGATCGAACCCTCGACATCCGCGTTATTAGCACGGCGCTCTAACCAACTGAGCTAACAGGCCAATATAACGTTGTAAGTATGTTAGTAACTAAGAGGACTGATCTCTGAGGATCGTGTTTTATTGCGGATATTCACATGGAGATTCATAGCATTTCAACTTTCTGATCATTCACGTATTAGTGACAGGTTCTTAATCACTGGTGTTGCGTCTTGGCCAAGCTCTTAGAATGTAACCAGTTTTCCCTTCTACCTATTTTCCCTTTTTTTCAAATATGCATATTTTTCCACATATCAACTTTCATCTCATGCTTCGTCCTTGTGCATGAGGAATATTACATGATGGAAAATATTTTGTACTAGCTCAATATATTTCCAAGGACTCTTCACTACCTCATTCGTTGCTTACCGATGTCTAATTAAAACTGTAAAGCTTGACTCTATGTAGGTACTTACAACTTACTAATCTTCAGAGGTAAAATTATTGTAATCCGGAACAAGGTACGCGGCCAGAGGGGTTGAGGAGATTCGTCTAATGAGGCATCGATCCTCTTTATCTACGTAAAATGCTGAACACATCTCTCTGGAGCACGTGACGGGACGCGGCACTGAATACCTTGTTTGCCATCCGGGACAGAACAGGAAGCGGAGTGATGTATACGGCGTGAAGTGTAGCAGTGAGGAACCAGTCACACACACACACACACACACACACACACACACACACACACACACACACACACACACACACACACACACACACAGAAGAATAGCAACATTAACACACTCCAATCGTCAACCTTCACACCTCCCGCCGCTAAAATGATTCACTTTCCCCTTGAGAATTCTGTCACGTTCAGCTCGGCGTCTAAGCAGCAATGTTCGTCAGTCTTGGCAGGGAACTGAGTTGAATTCCCTCCCCCACCGCCGCTCTCTGTGCCTGACGTCTAATATTTACTGCTTCTGATTAGCGGGGTTAGAATGAGAGTAAAGACTTGACGACCTTGGACCTTGCTGAGATAAAAGCGTGTCAGAGGAGGAGGGGGTATGAACCAAGCAACAGGTGACGGCGGGAGGCAGTAGTGGTGGTGGTGGAAAACAAGAAAAAGAAGACGTGCGAGGCAATGGAAAGAATAGAAGGTGGGGCAGCAGACAAAACAAACACGTAAGTGAATAATGAACAGTAGCAGAAGGGAAAGTTGAGGGAACAGAAGGAAGTAAGAATAAAGAATGGGGAAAATTGGAGGCTGGAGAATAAAAGTGAAAGATTAACAGGAGGCACCATGAACGTCAATATCAAGAGAGAGAGAGAGAGAGAGAGAGAGAGAGAGAGAGAGAGAGAGAGAGAGAGAGAGAGGAGTATAATTGATAAGAACAACTGAGGAATGTGATTAGAGCATAAAATGAAGATCATCACACACACACACACACACACACACACACACACACACACACACACACACACACACACACACACACAACAAATAAACAGAGAAAATAGAATAGAAACAGAAAGGCAAGATTCACTCCAGCAAGAATAAAAATACAAATAGCAGTCTGAGAAGAAAACAAGAAAAAGAAAAAAAAAAGAGACAGTGGCGAGAAACATCATGAAGAAAAGCCAGTAGGAACAAGAAAAACTACATGAAAGCAAGGACAGCAGGGAGACCGACCGATTAGGAGGGATAAGGAGGGGAGGAGAGGACAAGGGGCAGCAGCAGCAGGAGCAGCCGGGGGCATTAGACACGAGGCAACAAGAGATAACAAAAGGCGACCAGGAAAAGCAATAAGCAAGTTCCTTGGTTTGGCAACGTTTTCTTCTTACTGACTTATTTCTATTTACAGACCAGATGACGGCCGAGGACGCGACAAAATTAACTATAAATGCTCTTAAGTAGGAAAAGAAAGTAGATTAGAGAAAATTTTGAAGTATCATCTGTCTTGGAGGAAGTCTGTGGAGAATGTAGGAATTAAAAAGAGAAGGATAAGTAAGAAAGAGACATGGCAGAAAAAAATGGAATAGGAAAAAGAAAATATACAACTTGCTGTCATTTTTAATATTACCCAATTAATACAACAATAATCATACATCCGTTCAGCAAGCCTTGTGCAAGAGAGGGAGTGGTGGAGGGGAGGGAGGCGAAAGAGAATGGCGAGAGGGGAATGAGTGAAGGCGGGGCTCGCTCTATGCAATTACTCCTCCTCCATTCAACAAAACATTGGTCATTGTACGCGCACCAGTGATACGAGATAACAAAGATAAAAGATTGGAGAGAGACGTGCCGTGAAAGGAGAACTGATAAGAGGTAGAGACCTTGACTTTAGCCTATTTATTGTGTGTGTGTGTGTGTGTGTGTGTGTGTGTGTGTGTGTGTGTGTGTGTGTGTGTGTGTGTGTGAGAGAGGTCACCTTAGATCACCGACGCATCCTTCGTGTTGTGGTGTGGAAGTTACCATTGTGCAAAGACGGCCTGGGTGTGTTAGGGAGAGTCGGGCTACAGGCACGTGAGGCGAAGGGGAGTTGGCACACTGAGGCCAAGTAAGTAACGTAAGGAAGGAACCAGTTTTTAGGGTGGAAAGAAATATCAAGGTGTGGCACTCTGGTATGCTGATCTCTCTCTCTCTCTCTCTCTCTCTCTCTCTCTCTCTCTCTCTCTCTCTCTCTCTCTCTCTCTCTCTCTCTCTCTCTCTGTGTGTGTGTGTGTGTGTGTGTGTGTGTGTGTGTGTGTGTGTGGTTTACTGCAAAATAAGAATTAACTTCATTCGACCACACACACACACACACACACACACACACACACACACACACACACACACACACACACACACACACACACACACACACACACCGCGTAGTGTAGTGGTTAGCACGCTCGACTCACAATCGAGAGGCCCGGGTTCGAGTCTCGGTAAGCGGCGAGGCTAATGAGCAAGCCTCTTAATGTGTGGCCCCTGTTCACTAGCAGTAAATAGGTACGGGATGTAACTCGAGAGGTTGTGGCCTCGCTTTCCCGGTGTGTGGAATGTGTTGTGGTCTCAGTCCTACCCGAAGATCGGTCTATGAGCTCTGAGCTCGCTCCGTAATGGGGAAGACTGGCTGGGTGACCAGCAGGCGACCGAGGAGAATTACACACACACACACACACACACACACACACACACACACACACACACACACACACTGAGGATCAAGGGCACATGAGCGGCGCCTGCGTGATTGCGTTCCTGTCATACTTGTGCTGCTGTAGATTGCCGTGTCAAGGTTGGTGTGCGTGAAACCTGTTGTCTGTTTGTCCTTAATGTTATACAGTGTGCCCTAGTGGTTGTGGTTGTTGTTGTTGTTGTTGTTGTTGTTGTTGTTGTTGTTGTTGTTGTTGTTGTTGTTGTTGTTGTTGTTGTTGCTGCTGCTGCTGCTGTTGTTGTCACAGAAAGGGGACGCTGAAATTGTTGATTATAAAATACACAGTTTCTAACAACAAAATGTTTCCCACATCGACAAGAAGACCTGTCGAAATATCACTATAGTTCGCCTGACCAGTGGTAGTACAAGACTGACTTATTGGCACTGATTCGGGCACGCTGACTCATCCTTTACACACAAAAATGATGTAACTAGCGTAAAAAAACAAAACAAAAAAGGAAATATTAATAATTACCCAATGCACCAAACAAAAAAAAAGTAAATGAAATAGACAAACAAATACCAATACAAGGGAATAAATGATAGAATGAATAATTATGTGGTATAACAAAAAGAAGAAGGGAAAAAAAAATTATGTAGGGGTGAATAGGAAATGTGCAGGGGCTGGCAAAGTATCCGGAACTCTATGTACGTACAAACTCCTGGAATGGAAAGTGTATATTAAGTCTTACCGCGCGCTCGTGTGTGTGTGTGTGTGTGTGTGTGTGTGTGTGTGTGTGTGTGTGTGTGTGTGTGTGTGTGTGTGTGTGTGTGTGTTGGGCGGGGAAATAGTTGGAGGTGTAACTATGTTATTGCTCTCTGTACTCGTGTTTGAAGTGATGCATATGTATGTGGTTCGTGTTTGAGAGTATTTCCAACAATTTATAGCGTGTATGTAATTTGTATCCACGCTTTCCTACGTATGTGTGTGTGTGTGTGTGTGTGTGTGTGTGTGTGTGTGTGTGTGTGTGTGTGTGTGTGTGTGTGTGTGTGTGTGTGTGTGTGTGTGTGTGTGTGTGTGAGTGTGTGTATGAAGGTCGCAGCAGCCAAACAAGCCCTAATGAGCCAATGGTTTGTACCTTGAAGAATAATGAGTATTAGTGTTTTTTTCTTGTTCCGTGTCTGCTATTATTATTATTATTATTATTATTATTATTATTATTATTATTATTATTGCATTTATTTTTATTATTACTATTATTATTATTATTATTATTATTATTATTATTATTAATTATTATTATTAGCAGCAGCAGCGGCACCAGCAGCAGCAGCAGCAGTAGTAGTAGTAGTAGTAGTAGTAGTAGTAGTAGTAGTAGTAGTAGTAGTAGTAGTAGTATCAGTAGTAGTGGTAGCGGCAGTAGCAGGAGGAGCATGAATAGCTGGTGCAGCAGCTGGTGCAGCAGCAGCAACGGATTGTTTGTTTATTTCCTTTTATTTACTTTTAATATCCATTCTAACGCCTTCTCTCTTTTCTCCCGCCACCACGTTAATCCTATGCTATGGCATGTGCCCTTCACCACAGTCCTTCATCCTTACCCCTTTCACCCTCACCACCCTCTCGAGCCGCTCCAAACTGCGCACCTTCCAAAGCTTCCAACATTCCCTATAAATTAAAGCCTGAAAACAAAACCATGACATGATAAACACGTCCAAGTATGTAACGAGGGTGATGAACCCCTCTGTCACATACCATGAGGTCGTGACTACTTGTCGTCTATAAATACCGAAGTGATGACGGCAGCCAGCTGTGCGGCTCGACACGTATGGCAGCGGCGGGGAGTTAGTGGGGTTTAGCAATATGCGCGCAGTGTCACTGGCTTGGCAAATCCGGGAGGTGAGTCATCAATGCGTGGCGTGTTGAGGTAGCTTTGCCGACGCTAAATCTTCCGACCATTGTGGGGCCGGATTGGTTGGAAAATGAAGGCAAGGCATCATAACAACACTCTCCTCACAGCCTTACGACACCTTCTGCTCCCCTTGGTGCTTCCTCCCCGACCCTTGCCTCAGGAACTCGGTTGCTTTCTTATTGCATCATCAGCAGCTAAACATGACTTTTATGGGTGTTTTCAAGTGTGCAAGGCTCCCTCTCGGCGTGCTGATGGCGTGTAACTGAGCTGGCCTTGTGGTTCTCGGTCAGCAGTATCTCACGGTGTACTTCACCCCTCAAGGCCTATGTGTTGTGCGCCTCCATCCTCCCACCCATCCATTCCTAATTCCTCCTGCAATAGTCTTTATTACGTAGTTAAAAATTTTATTGCAATAATAATCTTGCAAAATCTTTCTCTCATACACATGTTCACAAACAGGACAATAATTCAACCAGTGTTGGGGAGGAACACACAACAAACATGTTACATGAAGCTGTCTAGCCCTTCTTCCCAGAAGTGCCTTCGCTGACAATGCAGATACAATTTAATGCTGCCAAAACCCGTGGCGCCTAGCCAAGCAACAAACACTTCACAGCACCTTTTTTTCTTTTATCTTATATTTTTATCATTCCTATTTTTTTTTTTTTGTACAAATATTTAGTGTGTCTACGTTTTTCCTAACTCGATGAATCTACTAATCAATGAATGCACTATCTACCCTGACGTATAAATAGTAATAATAATAAAGTAACAGATAACAAAGACTGTCAGTGAGCAGGTCTTGGCCCCCTCCCCGCCATGTTACAATCCGATCACTATAGCTAAGGGTGTGCAAGGAGGACAGGGCCGCCCGTTCCCCACACCATCACATGACAGTTACTTCACCTCGTCACACCTGGCGCGCCGCCCAACCTGCCTTCGAGTGTTTTACGCGCAAACTGTCATCTTGACTTACGGCTGATACGGAAAAATATGCTTTTTTTTTTACAAGATTTTGCGGTATAATAGATAGGTAGACGGTATCAAAAGTCTGAAGCGTACAGCAAACCGTAAGTCATATTATATGAAAGACGTAAGATGATAAATAATTAGGTGTGTGTGTGTGTGTGTGTGTGTGTGTGTGTGTGTGTGTGTGCTCGCGCGCGTATGAATATAAATCACTGTATACGTACCGTGGCCACGTTCAACAACCGTGTATAGTGACCAAAAAATGTCAGCGCATCACGGCAAAGGATATCAATCATGCATCTTACCACCTGGTTAACCTACTGAATTTACAAATCCCTCCCGCACTTCCCTCTCCTCCTTCCCGCCACCCCTTCACCAGGTGGCCTCCCTAAGCCTCACTTGACACACAAACCCACAACCTCAAAACATGCAGCCCCTTACAATCAACCCCGATCACCGTGCCGCCAGGCCCACGCGCCGCCCCACAGCTGCTCGCCTCCTTGACCCTTCCCCCACCTGCTGCAGGTGTTCTTTTCTTAACAAACACCTGCCCATAATGAACCCAACTACAGATCGTGAATATATTTCTTATCAACCTTACTGCTAACACACACACACACACACACACACACACACACACACACACACACACACACACACACACACACACACACACACATATATATAAAATAAAGAAATCCCACAGGTAGTATTTATTACTATTGAACAATAAACTGCACTTGCCATGCACAAAGCCTCGTTTGAGAGCAATCTATTCACCCAGAGCGTTCGATCCTTTCATATTCTATTCACCTCCTCCTCGGCTCAGCAATCTCTTATTTACACACTCGCCACGGTTTCTCTTCCTGGTGGGAAGTACCTAACTCAAGACGCCGATCACTCTCACTGCTCTGAGACACCGCCCTGTAACCTTCCCTGCACTGCCGTGAATGATGTTTCGTAATGCCGCTCGCTGCCATTACAATTAGGGCGGTATTCTTGAATGTTTTCTCGTCTTATACAAGTGCATCTTAACGTAATTTGATGAACGTTAATGAAGGAAGAGTTCGTGTGATATTTTCTAGTGAGAAAATACCTACCTATAGGAAACAGACTAGCAATTGCAGTGATATATTAAATTATTCTGGCGTTGCTAAAGATTAACATTCATCTTCCTGCCACGTATTAGATGTGGTTCACTAGAGTACGATAGTGATTGTTATTGAAGTGTCATTCAGTTAAAAAAAAAAAAATGTGAAAGATCAGAATTTTAGAGATTACTTGCCCACAAAAAGAAAGTAAATATGAAAACATAGATTTTTGGTAAGTTTGGTAAAATAAATAAATAAAGAACTGTAATTCACCAACAAGAATTTGCAATACTAAGCCAAGTCTGCCCTGACCACGAAATGTCGGTGTTGTGCTCTAACGGAATATGAAATGTGCAGGTACTGTGCTCTCTCTCTCTCTCTCTCTCTCTCTCTCTCTCTCTCTCTCTCTCTCTCTCTCTCTCTCTCTCTAAGCCTTGGTGCTAAAAAGTATTAAAAGAAAATGTAGATGATTCATATTCTGTCCAGTGCTTCCGGAGCGTATGAATATCAATTGAAGGTAATGCATGTTTGTTGAATAATAAAGAGACAGACTAGTGTGTGTGTGTGTGTGTGTGTGTGTGTGTGTGTGTGTGTGTGTGTGTGTGTGTGTGTGTGTGTGTGTGTGTGTGTGTGTGTGTGTGTGTGTGTGTGTGTGTGTATTAGCAATTTAAATTTTTCACTATCATAACATGAATATTAAAGAGTATTTTAAGTCGCATGTAAACATTAATACATTAATAAACATCCAAAAAGGTAAGTTTTGATTGAATATATATTACTAGCGTTTCTTTTTCTTTCCCATTTCGTCTACCAATGTCACCACCACCCCACCACCACCACCACCACCACCACAACCACCACCACAACCACCACCACCACCACCACCACCACCACCACCACCACCATTAAGTATACCTAATAAAAAAACAGACTAATAAGGGAAAAAAATCACTGCTCCACCATGCTTATAACACACACACACACACACACACACACACACACACACACACACACACACACACACACAGTAGCTTTTTTATTAATTCCAAACACATGTGTCTCATACATGATGGAATAAAAAAATAACAACGACAAAAGGTAGTAAATCAAATATAAATGTCTCGTACTAAGACTCCAGTGATATTCTTTTCTTTTTTTTTTCCTTTTACTTCCTTTTTTTACACCGCACCTTTCAACATTTCCGGCAAGAGATGTGGATCATTTTTTTACATGTAGCTGCACTGGAGCAAAAAGAAAAAAAATATTCAATTGATATTTTGTTACCGAGTTTCACTTTTAAGCCTTTTAGTTTCAGAGAGAGAGAGAGAGAGAGAGAGAGAGAGAGAGAGAGAGAGAGAGAGAGAGAGAGAGAGAGAGAGAGAGAGAGAGAGAGAGAGAGAGAGAGAGAGATACAACATAAAGTAAGCTTGACAAAAAAATTGTTAAAAGCTTAAAAAACACACAAAGGACACATGCAAGAAAGAAATATACTCGCTCCATGAATACTTTACCCTCTGATGGTTATTCATTTATTTACTTAAGGATCATTTTCACACAGCACAATGCTTGGAGCAACGGATGAAAGATAATGAAATACTAGAAAATGAGCATGGACAAGCATAAAAGGATGAAAGGAGTGAAAAAAAGTTTGACAACATCCAGGAGCTACGAGGAAAGATGTAAAGTGATGAGGCGAGTCTTCCTTTCCCTCATGCATGGCACCCAGCGACTTGTGAATTATAAATATATAAATCTACACACATTCACACAGTCGCCCACGTTATAGCGAACACCTGCGACACTCACCCGGCACACCAACCAGGTAATAACACCCCCCTCCCTCTCTCTCTCTCTCTCTCTCTCTCTCTCTCTCTCTCTCTCTCTCTCTCTCTCTCTGCGCTACATATGCCAGAGAGTGTATTTATCCAGAATTGAAACGTAATTGCATATTGGGATATGATAACACCTGCCCTTACTCTCAGTCACACCTGGCCTCGTTAATGTGCACTCACGACCCCTACAGCTGCTGCCCGTGCCGCTGAGCTTCACTCCACCGCTAGCAAAGACCGCAAAAAAGTGATAACGAGGAAGAGGTTATCACCGCATTATTTCTAAGTCCAAGAGTTCTTAGAGTATAACCAGAATACCATGAGGGTACGATAACTTGTAAAGAGAGAATTTGTTTAAAGATATTTCTTACGAAATGTTATTTACAGTACATAATATCCAAGCAAGGGATATTTTTTTTTCATTTCCTTGGTGATGTGAAAATTGGCTAAATAGGTTTCTGTCCTCCATGGAAGTGTAATCCTTGAAGCTGAAAAAAAAAGTAAATAGAAACGCTCTTTCTATAAAGTTTTACATGAAGCAAAAGAATGTGGACGAATGGACACACAGACTGACATACAGACGGACTCAGACACACACACACACACACACACACACACACACACACACACACACACACACACACACACACAGAGCGCTGGCTTCACAAGCCAGAGGACCGGGGTTCGATTCCCTGGCCGGGTGGAGATATTTGGGTGTGTCTCCTTTCACGTGTAGCCCCTGTTCACCTAGCAGTGAGTAGGTACGGGATGTAAGTCGAGGAGTTGTGACCTTGTTGTCCCGGTGTGTGGTGTGTGCCTGGTCTCAGGCCTATCCGAAGATCGGAAACAATGAGCTCTGAGCTCGTTCCGTAGGGTAACGTCTGGCTGTCTCGTCAGAGACTGCAGCAGATCAAACAGTGAATTACACACACACACACACACGCACACACACACACGTGGGTGTAGCAACAAAGGTTAAGGAATAACGTACTGTAATGAAGGTTTGCAATCTCAAGTCAGTGACTCGACATTAAAAGCAAACACGCGTCACTTCTTCAAGGAAATTGAATCAATATGACACATGACAAGAAAGTAAAGGTAGCAAGCAAGGATACACCAAAACCAAAGCAAACCTAGGCTACAACAAGCAAAGCAAAGCAAAGCAAAGCCATCCAGCGCCCAGCCAATCCAAGTCAAACCAAGCCAGGCCATGCCAACCCAAGGTAAGGCTAGGAATCCCACGTCACGCCAACCATTTAGATACTCATTATTACCTTGTCTGCACAGCAACACAGCGTCGGCCACGTTACGTAGGGAAACCTTTCATCAGATATAAAACAAGTGTATTCGTAACTCCAAGCTTAGTCAAGCTGTTGCCTCGCTAAAGATATTGAATAACTTAAATTGACACATAATTACTTATTTCTCAATATTCTACCTTAACTATTCATAATCTGAAAGTGAAAAATTCAAACACACACACACACACACACACACACACACACACACACACACACACACACACACACACACACACACACACGCTCATGCGTCACTCATTTGGTTCACAAATTGTTGAAGACTTACATATCACAGACTAATTTGGTCTCGTCCTGGAGTGAGGGAGCAACACGGAGCCAATAACACTTCCACAACTTCCCACCTCGCTGCATTTCTCCTTCCTCCTGAGTTCTGCCTAAGACTTTGCTGACTGTGACGCTACCAGGACGACCTTCTTGCTTTCCCACCACCCTCCCAACCCCCCATCACTCCCACGCTGGCAATCTCATGCGAACTTGTAACTTTGTTTCTTTCAGTACTCGCAACCCTTTCACTGGCGCCATGAGCTGCAGGGTAATGAAGGAGCGGCGGTGCACGTAATTCTGGCGCAATTACCGAATACAAAGACAACAGGTCAGAAAATCGGGAATAACGCCTTTCACTGATGATAAAATTCTGTCACTAATTCACCAACGTGTTGTATTGTCCACTGAGGGACACTAAGCACTCCCATAATGGCAGCTAAATTCATACTCTCATTGTACGAATCCTACAGTTCTGACGAGGCCACGAGAGAGAGAGAGAGAGAGAGAGAGAGAGAGAGAGAGAGAGAGAGAGAGAGAGAGAGAGAGAGAGAGAGAGAGAGAGAGAAATACCCACGTTCCTTCTCCATCCTACTGTCGTGTAGAAGGGAAACAAAGAGATAATTCCCAGCTTTCCTTCCCCCGAACACTGAGTAACGTGAGACCACTTGATGAGAAGGTCTGGGGTGGCCTTAATGATGCTCTCGCACATCATTTAGGGGAGAAGACAGAGACTCGTGTTTGAGAACCCTGAGGAATGGAGTGAAGGATGGTTGGTAGGAAATGAAAACCGAAAAAACAACATAATAATAATAAATTACATTGTGGAAGGATCATAGAAGTGGACGTGAGGATGTGAGAGGAAAGTGTACTCGTATGGTATGAATGAAGGTGGTTCGATGCCGGGAGAGGCCGTGCGTGAGGGTGTAGCAGGAAGGGATATGATGTGCAGGTGGTGAGGGAGGGCGTGTGAGGATGTAGAAGGAAGGAGTAATGAGTGGATGTGATTTGGTGCTGGGAGAGAATGTGTACGAGGACGTGCGAGGAGGGGTGCGGTGTACAAGTGTTGGTAGGGATTAGACATCGGCAAAAACAAAGATCTGGGGGTCGATGTCTGATAGCTGAAGGGATGGGTGGGTGTCAGGGATGGTGTCAGGGTGGGTGTGAGGGTGGAGCTGTGGGAGCTGCGGCGCAATTACCGTGTAAGCTGTCCAATTATCAGCCTGAAAACCAGAAATATTTGTCCTCCGCGCAGCTTGCCACACAGATTATTAAGGCACCGAAATTAAGTTAATCCCCACACACTCTCTCCCATCATTAATCACCGGCCTAATGAAGGACACGGAAAACAGGTCCTGCGCGTTCCGTACCGACCCTCAGAGCCCCTCACCTTTCACGCTGCACAGGTGAGCGTCACGATTACATTACGTGTGATTATGGCACACACCCAGACCGACGCATTACCTCAATCACATTTTACGAGGGAGAGGGAGAGGGAGAGGGAACAGAGAAAATATAATTCATCGTGTTATTGAACTAATCTAATTTTCACTTTCTCTCTCTCTCTCTCTCTCTCTCTCTCTTTCTCTCTCTCTCTCTCTCTCTCACACACACACACACACACACACACACACACACACAAGGCAATTAAGCCATAAAAATGGTAATCACTATCCAAAGCACACCCATAAAAAAGACACGCCATCAAGCCGAGCAGCGACTCCTGGTGTGGTGCGCGGCGCAGCTAATCAGAGAGAGTCTGTGATCTTCATTATCCTTGTGTCTTCGTTTATCTCGCATCCTGCCCTCGACCCTTCTGCTAAACCCGACCAACCTCAACGCCCTTCTCATCCTCATCCTTTGCTTCCTCATCCTTAATACCCTACTTGCCTTCACATTCTCCTCTTCCCCTTCTTTCCTGTATTTCTCCTTCTATCCACCCGACCTCCTACTTCTCCTGCTCCTGCTCCTCCACTTCCTCCCTCATTCCGGATCTTCCCCGTATTTGCATAATTACGTACTCACATGTCTCGGGGGCGACTGGCTGGCCCGGGGCGCTCCGAGGAAGTCACAGCTATTGTTGATTTCCTGCCAGTCTCTGCCGGGAACGCCAATCCTCCAGCTCTCCTGCTTTACTGTGCTACATAATGTTGCGCTCCAGTATAGTCTAACACACGTATGCACAGAAAAAAAATCGTTATATGGTTCTCAAATAAATCTTAAGGAAAGTAAGAAGAGAGAAAGGGCAATTCTTAAACTTTAATTTGATTCAGCAATTCTTTAGCCATAATTCAACTCGAGCGGCGCTATTCTCCTCCTTCTGTAGTTTTAATAAAAGTACAGCAAATGGAACTCTTTACATTCTACATTCATGATCTCAATGGTCTCGAAGGAGGAGTCAAGGGGGACCTAGATGACACTTGAATGGCCCTGGACGGGGGCCTGGAAGAGCCTGGAGGGGAGGTCCGGAAGGGTCTGGAGTGGGCCTTGAGAGGCACTTGAGCATGATCTATACAAGCGTCTACCCAAACACAGGCGCCAAGGCAGGAGCTGATAATGAACTGAGGAGGGAGGGATTGTGCGGCGGCAAGGACAAAGACCCTGCATTACTTACCCGCCAGAAATTAAGACAATGCACGCAATATAAGATGATAAAGATACAAGTGTCTCAACTAGAATTACATTAAAGTTACATCACAAGACACGTTTAATTCCAATAGAGTGTAGAAGCAACAAAAAAAGTGATTCAGGCGCCGGTCATCGTTCGCCCCTTCAAGACTAAACAACAATCCTCACATATATATTTTTTCTCTCTCTTTCTTCCTTCCACGCCAAGGCAGTGAGCGTGACGTTTCGTTAGACCGACCTTCCTGCCTCGCCCAGCCGAACACACGCAAGTGACAGGAACTCTGCTCTTCACTTGTCACTCTAGAAGTTATGCGGAGCAAACTGTCTCCACACTACGCCAAGTTCCGCTTGAATATTTCACATAACTCCTTGACTGTTATGTCTTGTCCTAAAATTTATTAAAGCGTTGTGGCGCAAGTTTACACCACAATCTTGAGAGAGACGTTCTACTGCCAGCAAATTAAACTATCAAACAGTTCAAATATTCCAGTGCAAGCAACTATTTTTTAGCTCATTGAACTGATTATGAGCAACGAATTTAGTAACAAGGAACGTATCACCAACAGTTAAAAGGTTAAGGGTTTATTCACTAGTACATTCACTTTTCCCTTGGCAACTATTAGCGAGCACAACACTTGCCAATATCCAGCAAAACCTTCTTGAATCAGCGGACGCATTTCAGCAGCGAGGCAAGTAATGGGTGGCGGGACTCATCCATAACTCAGGGCTGGGCGTGGCGGGGTGATGGCCCTTCTGGCGAGGTTGTCAGATCTCGACAATCGAAGGAGGATAACAGGTTCCTCCCCCGCCAGGTGAGCACAATCAGGTGATCAGCGGCCCACCTTCTCTCCCTCAGGACCAATAACAAGAGTCGGGCTTATGTCATTAAGTGAGTTAAAATACTTGTTACGAGGAATAAATCAGGGGACAGCATTATTTTATGAGAGAGAGAGAGAGAGAGAGAGAGAGAGAGAGAGAGAGAGAGAGAGAGAGAGAGAGAGAGAGAGAGAGAGAGAGAGAGAGAGAGAGAGAAATTAAGATGTAAATAAAATGAACAGAGACACGCAGGAATCGAAAGACATAACCAAAGCAACAGACATGCATAGACAAAAAATAAATACATAAATAAAAAAAAACCCATCCACCCATCCACCACAACACACACACACACACACACACACACACACACACACACACACACACACACACACACACACACACACACACACACCATCCCTCCATCCATTCCTTCCTCCTCCACACACTAATGCTTGAAGGGGCCAGGAACTCTTATCAATACCTGCCGTCCGCGCCGAGGGAGGGTGACCCGGGCTGGGCGTCTCCCGGATCCATCGACTCGGGCAACGGCGATTCTCCTTCACCAAGGCACTGAGGTGTGACGGAGCCTTTTATAATTAAACTGACCCCGCACCCGTCTTCCACTGCCTACCCCCCCGTCCAACAGTCCGCCTGCTTGCCTGCCTGTCCATTACACACGCGCGCACACACACTCTAAAGGCACTCAGTCACAGGTATGCACATTCTCTCTCTCTCTCTCTCTCTCTCTCTCTCTCTCTCTCTCTCTCTCTCTCTCTCTCTCTCTCTCTCTGATATATTGCCAGATAACGAACACCGCATCTCCAGAAAAGAAACAGAGAGAGAGAGAGAGAGAGAGAGAGAGAGAGAGAGAGAGAGAGAGAGAGAGAGAGAGAGAGAGAGAGAGAGAGAGAGAGAGAGAGAGAGAGAGAGAGAGAAGAAGAAGAAGAAGAAGAAGAAGAAGAAGAAGAAGAAGAAGAAGAAGAAGAAGAAGAAGAAGAAGAAGAAGAAGAAGAAGAAGAAGAAGCAAAAAAAAAAAAAACAGCAGCACCAACAACAATAACAACAACCAGAAGAAGAGGAGAGTAAAAAAAAAAAAAAATAATAAAATAATACTAATAACACATCCTCAGAACACGTAGATAATAAGAAAACATTATATAAAGTTTCAAACACATATGTTCAATCGCGCAAGAGAAAAAAAATAAATAAATAACTGAGAGCATTAGTTTTTATATCACAGAAAAAAAAAATAATTGAACCCACCATAAAAAGAAATAAAACTGAGAAAATGGTAAAGTATTATAGAACGATTACCACTAAAAAAATATATATAAAAAAATGTATATAGATGCATGTTCATAATTCTTACATCATCACTTTAAAGAAAATGTACATACGTTTGCAAACCAATTATTCTTACATGGTCACTTTCCAATATGAAACGATAAAATGGTAAAAAAAAAATAAATAAATAAATAAATGAATAAAGACATGAAAAGTGAAGCGTTTCTTTAGTAATATTCATGCTTTGGTGTAAACGTGACACTCTTGAGAGGAAGAAAAGGAGGAAGAAAAGAAGAAAGAGGTGGAGAGGAGAGGAGAGGGAGGAGGAGAAGGAGGCGGAGGAATGAAAGTGGTGACGCATACCCATCAAATTACTCTGGTACGCAAACCGAATAAATTATTACACACACATACACACACACACACACACACACACACACACACACACACACACACACACACTAGGTCTCTGCGCTCCAAAGTGATCTACACGTCCTCTAAGAACCTGACAAGGGGCAAAACATCACACAGAGAAGGCGTCGGTCCCATTAAGCCTTTCACAATAACCCTACGAGGCGTCCTGACTGACTGCCCGCCTCGTTCCTCACCCCTCGCCCCGCCACCCGTTTCTTAATGGCTCCATAGTCCCTCTCAGCTCCTCATAACTCCTCAGGCATTCTCTCTCTCTCTCTCTCTCTCTCTCTCTCTCTCTCTCTCTCTCTCTCTCTCTCTCTCTCTCTCTGCTCGTCATGTACATTCCATCGACTAAAAACCTTCAAGAAAGCTTACAGAACTTTAGGTCGCCGGTCTTTCCTAATCTGCTTCCCAGTCAACAAGCCACATACACAAAAAAGACAATCAACCAACCAGCAAGATAAATAGATAGACATGCAAACAAACAGTCATTCCTTGGACAGCAAACCAGTTCAGTTAGTTTAAATTGCCAATCTACCACTATTATTGGACCAAACAACCAATAAGGTTGTACTATGTCGACCAGCCAGCCCACCACCCAGTCAGCCAGAAAGCCAGTCAGCCAGCCAGCTAGCCAGGTTGGTAGTTAGCCAGGGTCAATACGCTCCCACACAGGTGGAATTCTGATTAAGGTGCGCCAAAGCTGACCTTTTACGACCTGCCTAAACCAGACTTCGTCACGCGGGGTCAACATGATGAAAGAGAACCATTAATATTTATTTTTCCTTGGCGGCACCTGATTCTGCTTGGTTAACGTGGGGGAGGACAGCGGGAAATGCAATGAATGCGAGGAGCAATTCTGTTAATGTGGACATGTCGCTCATTGGTGAGTGTGTTAATGGTGGTCATCAACTTTTTTTTTTATATCTCGTGATAAGAAGAAAGTAAAGCAACATCTGGAGAGTATAAAATGGAGAACATTCTTGGGAACAACGCCCTAACAACAGATAATTATACTTTTGTTTTTTTTTCTCTCTTGGAGTTAACAATCGTGGTGGGGAGACGCACAAGGCGACGGCACGGCGAGACATTTAGTAGTCGCCTCACGCTCGCGGCGGCGGCAACGGGCGGCACCACACGCCTACAATAACCCAGACACAAGCTGCGGTGAAACCTCCGCCCCAGCCACCACCTACCTGCCCGAACTATGACAATGCATACTTAAAACACGCCACGTCACCCTACACCGTGAGATCATCCGCTATCCCACCTCCTTCCACCTCCTCCTCTTGCTTTACACCCTCTCCACCCAACCCAAAACCCTTGGCGCTTATCTACAGTCTACACAGCCCCCGCCTCCAGGTATTTTTTAGGTATTATGTGGAAGGTTTAGGAGCGTTCAAATAGGCAAAGTTGTAAACCGCAGGAATTTCACATGGTCACCGTCCACTAGTTTGAGAGACCACGCATCCAGCAACGTGGCGTGTGTTAGATGTGCTTGTTGCTGAGAAGAGAGGCAGGCAGGTTTGTATGAAGTTTTGTTGATTTGGGTTATTCACAACAGCGTCTTAAGTGTATATCACAACTTCTATAATACCACACACACACACAAACACACACACACACACACACACACACACACACACACACACACACACTGATAAGAAGAGAAACTGCTGGCTAAGGGACATTTCCTAGTCGATGACATGACGTCAGGCCAGACAGACGGCAGGCCTAACACGCCAACCCGAATAGATTGTAGGCATCACGCTTGGTCTGATGTGACAAAGGACGTTCCTTTACCACAATGTTGCGTGATAACGTTTGCCTTTCCCGTAATGAAGGAAAATAGAGTCACGGCGCATTTTGTTCACATGTGTTTACTCGCCGGTCACCCTCATATTCGCCTCTCATGCAAGGAAATTGTCTAGCCAGCAGCTGCTCATCATGACAGGCGGGTCATCAGGTTCCCGTGTTAGGAGCAGAGCCTCGTCCCACGTTGTGCGGCGCGGCGGCCCATCACAAAACAGCTAACAGCCTCACCTTTGTGATTTTAAAAGACACCGATCTGTACAATCATCCTGAGGTTCCCATCTCGCTGCACGAGAGCCTGGCGCCATCCTCAGATTACCGCCAGACACGCTCCTCGCTCGGCCAGGGTTTCCGGGTCCTTTCGTCTCCCTTGCTTGACGTGACCTCATACAAAAAAGATGTGTTCTATGAAAGAAAATTCTCTTAGTCCTTTTTGGTATATGGCGACTGTCTTTGATGTGTAACTCAGACGGATGAAAGACATTTCTCTATATATACCAACCTAATTTCAAATGCATGGAACTTTTCAGCGTTTTCTCGTTTCTTTTACAGGGGTTAGTTCTTTTGCCATATATATATATATATATATATATATATATATATATATATATATATATATATATATATATATATATATATATATATATATATATATATATGTACTGAAAACAAAAACACTTTACATAAATGTACGAGATATTGTGTGTAGTTCTGACTTAAGTCTATGGTGAACAAAGGCAGAATGTTGCAACCTTTACGGATAAACATATCGTCAGTCAGCCCACGGGCAGCCTCTTTACAATTAAAATAACTTCTTTTCCAGGCGAGTGGCGAAGAACGACACTGGAGACAACTCACTCACCGCCTTGACTAGTGCCACGCCTCACTGAGTTCCTTTGTTACCCATCTAATTACATGTTACCTGGCTAACAATCGACTTACATTAGTTCTTTCAGTAGCATTTCACACGTTCACAGACAATGCATTAA
>NC_059298.1:9676368-9678868 GCF_017591435.1 Portunus trituberculatus
CCTCTCAGAAAACACGAGTCGGTAAATGCGTTCCTCTCACGGCAACAGTCGGCACGTTCCAGTGTATAGATAGATGTTCAATAAATATGCACAGTAGATTAGAATAATGTGTATAGAGATAGATGGCTAATCAATACGTAATACAGTGCTGATCAATGCGTAATAACGTGTTTCCATGCCAAGTTAGAAATAAAATCATTGTGTTGAGTGAAGATTATTGTCAGACTAGAGATTCTAAGCCTATAAAGAGTACTTACGTAATTCTAGTAGGCCTCTCTTTACATAAGCTCACTCAGAACTGTATATAGGGAACTGGGAAAGAAAATACTTCAGAAATTCAATACACATACTGTACAAGCCGCTTTCAGTAATTATGTATGTATGTATAGGAAGTACCCTGTGTGTGTGTGTGTGTGTGTGTGTGTGTGTGTGTGTGTGTGTGTGTGTGTGTGTGTGTGTGTGTGTGTGTGTGTGTGTGTGTGTGTGTGTGTGTGTGTATAACAATGAATGCAATAGAACACCTACACCATATACCATGTTTCAACTATCGGTGGCACTGGTGAAATCCTAATATCACAGTTGGATTGACCAGAGTTCGAATTCTCCCTCTGACAAAGCGATTTAAAATTACCTGCACGTTTCTCACTGGCCGTTGTTGTGCGGCTTCACGTTTAGAGAAGCACTGTTAACTCGGGCTTCCTGGCTTAGAAGGGGTGGGATGGGGGAAAACACATACACACATACATTATCTCTCTCTCTCTCTCTCTCTCTCTCTCTCTCTCTCTCTCTCTCTCTCTCTCTCTCTCTCTCTCTCTCTCTCTCTCTCTCTCTTTTGTCGTCAAATCAATGTTGCATAAATATTTACACATTAGAAGCACCACATACATATGAAGTGGACTCGGCCAAATGGATAAACACGCAATGAAACCAATGAAGGTAAGGGTTTCATGACGGAAATAACCAACGAGGGACGAAGGCGGAACTGAAAGCGAGAGACGAGGAGGAAAATCAGAGGAATATTCGTGTATAAATAATAACCTAGAATTGGAAATAAGGAGAGAGAGAGAGAGAGAGAGAGAGAGAGAGAGAGAGAGAGAGAGAGAGAGAGAGAGAGAGAGAGAGAGAGAGAGAGAGAGAGAGAGAGAGAGAGAGAGAGAGAGAGAGAGAGAGAATGTACTCTAAACCACGCACGGAGGTTATATAATAATTCGAAATAGGTTGCTCTTCCTAAGGCTTTGTGTAACCTGTCTATGCCCCGCAGTACGTATGAGTAGTTTTCAATAGAGACTCTCCCATTGTACCCTGGAGCCTGTGTGACGAGCCGCGGCACGCACTTCGCACTTGCATAACACCTGTTGATTGTGAGGCGTATGAGATGCATGAGAGAGAGAGAGAGAGAGAGAGAGAGAGAGAGAGAGAGAGAGAGAGAGAGAGAGAGAGAGAGAGAGAGAGAGAGAGAGAGAGAGAGAGAGAGAGAGAGAGTGGGTGTAAGCAGCCAAACAAAGGTAAACACACACACACACACACACACACACACACACACACACACACACACACACACACACACACACACACACAGGACCAACGACGGAATCAATGAAGAGGAGTGAGATTGAACGAGGAAAGGAAAGGAAAGTAAAAGTGAGTACGCCAGGAATGAAAGATGGATAAAAAGGGAGGAATGAAAGAGTGTGTTGATTGAGTGTCTGGAAGGAGGAAAAGGAGGAGGAGAAGGAGGAGAAGGAGGAGGAGGAGGTAAAGAGGGATGAAGGCAAAGCAGACGAGGAAAGGAAAGGAAAGGAAAGGGAAATGGGAAAAAAAATGCGTTTGACGAAGGGAGTGAAGGAAGGATGATCGAAGGAATGAAATAATAGAGGCAATCGAATACGTCTTACTTATTGATACAAAATGCCGAGGAGCGAACAAGGGGCGGCCATTGATCGTGTTCCTCATCACGTCTCGCCTGCAGAGCCTCCGTCAGGTAGTGGGTGGGGGGTGGGGGAAGAGGCAGCACACACTTAGATAAAGAGTAAAGGGAAGCGAACACCAGGATACAGATCACATACAAGGTAATACTGGTGGTGACTTCATGAAATGGTGGCTGTGTCTGGTAATGGTGGTGATGTTTATTATGGTGACGGTAATATGGTGATAGTGGTGATAGTGGTGATGATGGTGGTGGTGGTTGGTGAGATGGATACACAATGGAAATTATTATGATGATGGTGGTGATAGTTATTCTCTCTCTCTCTCTCTCTCTCTCTCTCTCTCTCTCTCTCTCTCTCTCTCTCTCTCTCTCTCTCTCTCTCTCTCATCAACAAAACACGGTCCTCAAATAATCGAAGCACCACCTTGAAATATTCACCGTCCCGCCTTACCACCCTTCCCTCCTAACCCTTCCTGCCCCCTAACACCCTGCCTGCCACAACTCCACGTCTCCCCTGTGGCTTCATTTCTCCACACCTTTCTCCTCCATCCCGCTGCGCCCCCCCCTCCTCAT
>NC_059298.1:9683868-9691368 GCF_017591435.1 Portunus trituberculatus
AAAAAAGCAAGTAAGGATCTGAAAGCAATATAAAAGTATAATAGTTATGTATATCCACTCTCGGTTGCTCTATATTGGTTTCAAGTTAATGTATAAAGTTTTGAGGGCTATATATTTGATAATTCTATATATTTAGTATATATATATATATATATATATATATATATATATATATATATATATATATATATATATATATATATATATATATAGTATAATTCTATATATTTAGTATATTTTGTAAAGTTGTGCTTATTTGAATTGTTATGTATTATGTAACTCATAGCTATGATCAGTATCAATGTATGTGCATGTGTGTGTGTGCCAGAACAGTGTTGCAGTCGTGGAATCTCGTTGCGACACACAATCTATTTCAGTTCCTTTCATAGATGAAAGTTGGGCGATCAGTCTAGAGTTTCGTCAATGGGGAGAGTAAATTATTCGTTTTCCATCTGCAATGTCCTGCTTTGCTCCCGTTCTTGTTACAGGCAATCTGCATCAATCTTCGAGGGCTTAAGAGGCAAGTCAAAGTGTTGGGTGAAGGTGTAGTCTCCAGAGAAACATAAGCAATGCACGAAGCAGCTATCAGCCAGTGGGAACATCCAAAAACTATCCGAACATTACAGCATCAAATAGCGGTAATGCAGTCCCGTTCATCTCCCTCAGTGTCAGTCGCTTAACCATTATCATCTGTAATCAGCCTCATAACAAAACGCATGTGAAAATAACACCACTATTACGTACATTGCTCCCCACAGCATCACCCGTACATTTACAATTCCCACACGCATTATTCGAGTCATCAACGCCATATCAACCCTTTACTAATGCTAATAATGCCAACCAGTTCGCTACTAAAGCCACCCCCCCTCCCCCCGGCTGCCTCGCCCTCCGCCAGTCCGTCACTTCCGTCACCACCACGCATACAAGGAGCACGACAGCTTACTCTTTAATACTTACATCTTCTATAGTTTCAACTCATTTTTTTTTTTTTATCATCCTCACATAACATTCACACCACTATCTTCCTTGTCCCTTGAATGCTAATGAGTGCACTGTTTGTGTTATTCTATTCTACTTTGCTTAGATATTTGCAAGCTGGAAATATAAAACTTCATGCACGTTACCATTTGCACTACAGGATCCCATTCTTTGTTATCAGTGATGGCTTTCGAAAAGCTACTTAAAACTTGTATCATACCGTTTTATTGAATAAGAGATATTTTACAGCTCAGAATCAAGAACTACGTATAACCAGACGATCATCCCGTAGAAGTTGCTAATTATACGAAAAGTACGGGAGCTTTGCTAATGTTTCTTTCCTTGTGTAAAGGCGTAGCGGTTCCTCTACAAAAACAAAAGCCATGGAGAAAAATGCCTTCTTTTTTTTTTTTTTTGAGATAAGGAGTTTGTTCAGGTATAGCAAGTGTTATAATGTGAGTGTCATAGTTAATATTGCTGTCATCCCGTAATGAGATCTTCTTCATGGTAGCAGTGTCATCTTTCCTCCTCCTCTCTTCCTCCCTTGTTCTCTCTAGCCACCTTCCTTCAACTTCTTTATTATGCTCGTCTTGCTTCCCCTCTCCGTCTTCTTAATCTTTCTCTTAATCGTCTTTTTCCTCTTTCCCCACATACTTCATTCCAGTAAACCAAGTTAACTTGAGTTCCTCATTATACTCTTCCTCCTCTTATTCCTCTTTCTCCCTCGTCACATCCTCCTCCACCTTTTCAATATGACCACCACCACCACCACCATCACAAGCAAAACCCTCCCACATCTTTATCTTACCCTTCTCTACATCAAATATTCCTTCTCCTTCTTCATCCACTTACATTACCTCTATCTCCAGGAAGCCTTCCTCCATCAAAACCTTCATCCTCACTCCTCGCTCCTCATTCACTATCACCTTTCACTTCGCCCTTCCAGCACCTCCTCCTTTCATCCCATACAGAGAGAGAGAAAGGGCCCACCACATCACTCTTTATTTGTACGCCAGCCGCTCAAAACCACTACAGAACAGAGCGTATTTGCTTGCGTGTTTGCACCACCGTTAAGTATGGGAGGTAATGACTACGATGTAAACCTACGCCAAGTTGCGAAACAAAGGTGAAATTAAGACACATGTTTGGTGAGGAGGAAGGGGGACCGTTTGAAGATGTGTGGGAGTAAGGTACTGATGGTTCTCTCCACCCAGGTTTGGTCCACTGTCTGTGATATGTGAACACTGCATTAGCGAAGCAGCAGAGCGGAGAAAGACTGAGCGAGGAAGGAGGGCGGGAAGGAAAAAGATGCTGGCCGGAGGTGAACGGGGAAATGGAAGTTAGAAGTAAAAAGGAAGCAAGATGAAAATGAGAGGAGGAAGCAAAGGAAGGGAAGAACCACGAGAGTCAGGTGTTGTAGTGAGGGCGAAGAAATGATGCGCAAGACATGCGTGGAGAAGGAGTCGACAAGAGGGAGATGAAAGGTAACGTATGAGGGAATAAGTATATATAACAAACAAAAATTAGATCAAAACAAAGTAGGTGAAGTAAAATTAGAGATACATGATAAAAATGGAGAATAACACGAAAGGGAGGAATAAAATTAAGATACGGAAACAAAGAAGACGAAGAATAAAGAAGGACGAGATTAAAAAATACATTGAGATAAACGGAGACACCCTTGAAGATGAGAAGCTGCACACCCATTATCCCACAAAAAAATTAAATGCAGAAAGAAAAAAAGGAGAAAAAGACGGATAAAAGCAGACAATGATATAAGAGAGACACCAAAACAAACTGGCTGATAGAGAGTCAACCACATCTAAATATGAGAGGTTCCACGCCCATAGCCACCCTAAGCAGTATGGAAACACATTTAACCATCACAGGATTTAACTAAGCTTCCCTTCACATTGCTTACTATTATCGCCTATTGAGTATCGACTAAGCAGACTTATCTTTATAAAATCCTTTGTTTCTCTTATTTAGTTTCCCTAGCATTAAAAAAAAATTAAGGGAAACTAACTAAGAGAAAGAAAGGATTTTATAAAGATAAGTCTGCTGAGTCGATACTTAAAAATAGTAAGATAAAGAATTCAGATAACAATTTAACGACCAAGTACAGGTAACACGTAACAGGTAACTGAATGCCTCGCCTATAACAAGTATAAGTCTCTGGCATAGGTAAAATCAAACTCTCTCTCGCGTTAATTAAATACGACAACTGCAAATTAAAAAGTAAAAAAAAATGTTGTAAACGAATTAACCATCAACGTCATTATAATAATACGTCATAGGAGCGTTAATCGCATTAGGTTATATATTGTATTTTGCATAATGTTGGAGTAGTGACATGACAGCCATTACAGCGGAATTACCCACTGCCATAATTTTTCCTCGGCACACGTAAACGCGGAACGACAGTGGCAACAATGCAGACTGTGACGCGACAAGGGAGGAGGAGGAGGAGGAGGAGGAGGAGGAGGAGGAGGAGGAGGAGGAGGAGGAGGAGGAGGAGGAGGAGGAGGAGGAGGAGGAGGAGGAGGAGGAGAGAGAGAGGGATGAGGTCTTGTTTTTAATTGGATTAGTAAAATAAATTGTTTCATAATGTACATTTCCATCGAAACTATGTAAATGAACTGCTATGTATACTCTCTCTCTCTCTCTCTCTCTCTCTCTCTCTCTCTCTCTCTCTCTCTCTCTCTCTCTCTCTCTCTCTCAAAAGGTGTGGACTGACATGGAGACAGAGACGCATCACCAGTAGGCAAGGTACCCTCATAACGCATAGACAGAACAGGTGCGACCAGGTGCATCCCAGGAGCCGCCAATTAATCTGGGATGCCTGCGTAGGTGTATTACCATGCCTGCGGTTGAGGCTTCCCTGCTGCTGGAGCCTCAGGGAGATAAGGAGGGGGAGAGATTCCTCGCTCTCCACCCCTAATGGCCTTATTAGGTGCGTCTCCTTCGGGACCGAGGCATCTCTCTCTCTCTCTCTCTCTCTCTCTCTCTCTCTCTCTCTCTCCCGCCGGGACGAGATATGGCTAATGTGAGAGCCTTCGTTAGTCCCGCCACCCACCAGAAGCCCGTGTTCATAAAGTCTTCTGTCTCGAATACTTCAGCAGCTTCAAGTGGAAGTTATTGGAATTTTCAGGTGTAGAGAATGATAGTATTGGTTGTGTGTTCTCAATATCATGTTGAGATCTAAATGAATGCATGTATTTATGTGTTTTACTGTGAATTTCAAACCTATTTATTGTTTTCTTAGATCCTAACAAGATTGCACTAAGTAAAGAAAAAAACATACTTAAAAGGGAATAAAATTGGAATTAACAGCTACAATTAATGGGATGGATCTCTCTCTCTCTCTCTCTCTCTCTCTCTCTCTCTCTATATATATATATATATATATATATATATATATATATATATATATATATATATATATATATATATATATATATATATATATATATATATATATAGAGAGAGAGAGAGAGAGAGAGAGAGAGAGAGAGAGAGAGAGAGAGAGAGAGAGAGAGAGAGAGAGAGAGAGAGAGAGAGAGAGAGAGAGAGAGAGAGAGAGAGAGAGAGAGAGAGAGAGAGAGAGAGAGAGAGAGAGAGATAAATATATATATATATATATATATATATATATATATATATATATATATATATATATATATATATATATATATATATATATATATATATATATATATATATATATATTTGTGAAGTGGATATAATGAAGATAACCGTCCTTTTGTGGGTCTTCTCTCTCCTGTACCGTGTACGCTATAGACGCCCTGTTTTTCAAGTATATATATATATATATATATATATATATATATATATATATATATATATATATATATATATATATATATATATATATATATATATATATATATATATATATATATATATATATATATATATATATATATATATATATATATATATATATATATATATATATATATATATATATATATATATATATATATATATATATATATATATATATATATATATATATATATATATATATATATATATATATTAGTAGGAGTCTTGAGGTGTCACATGGTAAGGACATGTAAAAAAGCATCCAATACGGAAGACCAGAGTTTATATTTCAACAACGTTTCACCGAGGCTTTCGGCATCATCAAGTTAGCTAAAAAAAAATTAAAATTGAGTTAAATGACAAGATATGAAATATGAACATAGTACTTAATTTTTTACTATGTTCATATTTTAGATATATATATCTTGTCATTTAACTCAATTTTAATTTTTTTTAGCTAACCTGATGATGCCGAAAGCTCGGTGAAACGTTGTTGAAAAATAAACTCTGGTCCCCGTATTGGATGCTTTTTTATGTGTCTTATATATATATATATATATATATATATATATATATATATATATATATATATATATATATATATATATATATATATATATATATATATATATATATATATATATATATATATATATATATATATATATATATATATATATATATATATATATATATATATATATATATATATATACTACCACTCTTGCTGATACCACGGCACCACATCGGCCCTTGATAATGCCATTCATAAAGCAAATATGTGAATACTCCTTATCTAATCTGTGACCTTCAGCTGCAGTGTCGGAAAGTTTACTTAGGGGGCAAACATCATGCTGGGGATTTGTAAGCCGTATTTTATCACAAGTTATGGTAGATCAGAGCAACTCCATAAGCCAGGTGTGTAATATATTACAGAGGTTACATTATCCTCCTGTCAGCAGCGCGTGTTGTTTATACATTGTGTGATGTCACGTCATTTACTATTCATATTACTGCTTTTACTGTTCCTAAAGGTAACCACAAATCATCATGTTATCTTACGAACGAGTGACGGCAACTGATAACGTGTAGCCTCACCCCTTTACAACACACATAGATAACCAGGAGCCAATACGCTATCATCTAGACAGAACGAATGACGACAGCTCATAACCGATAACCTTTTCTATCTATATCTCTATTTCATTCTTAGCGACAGAACCAAAGCCCCCACGCCCGTAACTCCATCCTTACTAACCAAGGACGAATTTATCCATCTTTCCTCGATAAAAGTCGAGATCATGTCAGTGACGCATCAGATTTCCATGAATCGATTATAATGAAACATAAGATCCAATTCAAAATACAATGAAAATCAATTTGCACGGAATCAAATTGGAATGAAGCTGGAGTCTATAAAGCATATGTGTGTGCGTTTGTGTGTGTGTCGTCTGAACGAACATCCCTCGGTGCATTCCACTATCATCCCACTCGCCCATTGCCCCATCTCTTCGCCCCCGACTCTCTGCCTGGACCCGGCCACCACACTGGGATCCTCTGTACTATTCAGCTGCGAATGTTCTCCGACTCGCCTGACCCGCCCAGATAGAGATCAAAGGAATCGCTTAGTGGTCAACGAAGAGGAACACCACCCGGACTCCCCTAAAGAAGAAAATCCTGCTCGTCACTGAGGGAATCTGATCCTTCTGACCGGCAGTCATACCACACTACTTGTTTTTGTCTCGGGTGAGCCTCTAACATCACCCTCCTTCTCCTTTTACCTCATTATTTTTCGGTAATTCGGGTAACTATCAAGATCTCCGCTCCGTATCTACGCGCCCAATCATCTTTTAACACAAATTTACCTTGACATTTCCTGAGGTTGTAACTTTTACGTGTTGCCTGTGATTTTACCCGCAAACAGAGAGAGAGAGAGAGAGAGAGAGAGAGAGAGAGAGAGAGAGAGAGAGTGTGTGTGTGTGTGTGTGTGTGTGTGTGTGTGTGTGTGTGTGCGTGCGTGCGTGCGCGCACGCGGAGTGCCCTGCTGTGTCCAGAGCACACACACACACACACACACACACACACACACACACACACACACACACACACATCACAACAACAAGGTCACAAGGGTCCTTCCCCCGCACCTGGCAGCCACGCCCTTCGCTAATACTTCAATACTAAGGCGTCAAAGGCCACCACCGTCGCCTTCACGCACCACACTGCTTTCTGGCGTGAACACTATTTACCTCACTGGAGTCAAGAGAAATGACGATTTATAATGGAAACACTGCGAGTAGCCTTCTCCACCACGTGCAAACACTAAACTATTATAAAAATACACTTAAAAAAGCGTTCGCTCCTTCAGCGGAAAGATACATATCTTGTAAATGAATGTTTATAGTAACACATATTTAGTTTCATAAGATTCATTTTCTGGGTTTTTTTTTTTTCTTTTTGCGTAAAGTGCGGGCTGCAAGTCATCCTGATAAAACGAACGTGTTGCGAGCAATGCAAACGGGTATTTATTTCAATAAGAGGGATATTCCTGCATAGCAATTTTATCTTTGCATTAAATAAGATAATCCACTTTGTATTAACATGAACGCATTGGTTTTTTTTTTTTCTCGCAGCTCTAAATCTGTATTTATATTCATGCAGTGCTCGTTG
>NC_059298.1:9696368-9716368 GCF_017591435.1 Portunus trituberculatus
ACCAAAGGGTTTCTTATGTAACTCCTTTTATTCCCATTTCTAATTCATTTACCTACTTATCTGTTTATTTTCATTCTATTCATTACCACGCACACCAAAGCTCTACGTAACAATGCACGCGTGTTCTTGACCATAAACTGCCGTGAATAACGACATGTGGTATAAAAGGAGATAATCAAGTGAAGCGGCACAACAGAGAGAGAGAGAGAGAGAGAGAGAGAGAGAGAGAGAGAGAGAGAGAGAGAGAGAGAGAGAGAGAGAGAGAAATCCTAAATCACATATATACACATTCACACATTGGGAAAAAAAAAAAAAAACTATCCAATCCCACATTTTTACACTCGCCAGATTCGCAACCTTCCTTAACGTAACAGTGAGTAGGACGGTGAAGAGACGCCCCTGCCTCCCTCCCACTAGGCCTCCCTTGTAGACACTGTAGTCACTGAATGTCAAGAAGTGAGAGAGAAGAGGCGCGCTACTGTGGTTCTCTTCTTTTGGGTCACGTATTTGTCACTGGATTGGATTGGAATGGATTTATTTGTTAAGGTTATTAATTGTTGTTGTTGTTGTGAAATCAATGAATCTATTCGCCTGCATCCATCTGCCTGTATTATTATATTGTCTGTCTGTTTTTTTTTTTTCTATATCTCTGTGCATGACATCTATTTGTATTCATGTCTATATGTTTTATCTCTTTATCTATCTATTTATGTAGTGTCTGTCAATTTATGCATCTATCTATGACATCTACCTGTTTTTGTTTTTTTAATGTGTGAGAGGAGAACTGGCCAAGGGCAACAAAAATATAAAGAAAAAAAAAAGCTCACTCATTTGCCAATCTCCTCACAGAATTAACCAAAGGATAGGGACAAATGTCTTCAAACCAGTCAACATTTGTATCCACATTCAATTTAACCTTTGTATTCCTGCCTTTCATTTAACTACTATCATTCTTTTTTCTTCTTAGTTCACTCAGTCTAGTCTGTTATTTACATTGGATATTATCGATATATTTAATCAATTAATAGGTATCACATTTTTTTCTTCCTCAGCGGTAACAATTATCATTATTTACTTCATCCGGGTACATTTTTTTTTCTTTCCTTCTTTTTTTTCTTTCCTCCTGATCTTCCCTGCTGTCATATGTGAGTAATAAATGCTGAGCCACACAGGCAAGATTAAACTGGTCGCTCTCATTCTTCCCCACATTTTTTCTTTTTTTTTGCTTGGCTATAAATATTACAAATGTGTTATTATTTTCTTATAGCTGTATCACATTTGTAAAGCAGGATTATCAGAAGAAATATTTGTCACCTTTTTTTTTTGTCTAACCCTCACCTACCTCCTTGTTTGTCTGTTTCTCTACGAATCAATCAGTCTACCTACCTATTTATCTATTCGTCCATCTATCTATTTCCATTTATTTACTTATATATGTAGTCTCTCTCTCTCTCTCTCTCTCTCTCTCTCTCTCTCTCTCTCTCTCTCTCTCTCTCTCTCTCTCTCTCTCTCTCTCTATCTATCTATCTATTTATCTATCTCTCACGTAGACAGAGGAACATTTTTCATCTACACCGAGCAACGCCAACAGATATTTTTCTCTACCCTCATATTTATTCAGCCCTTGACTAATTGTGTACATGAAAGAGGGACTGAAAAAAGACAAAAAGAACACACTGCTTCACATCCATACAATACAGCAAACACGAGGCATTCATCATCTCTCTCTCTCTCTCTCTCTCTCTCTCTCTCTCTCTCTCTCTCTCTCTCTCTCTAATCCCTCTCGGCATAATACTTATCTTACATTTCCTCTCTCCTCCTCCTCCTCCTCCTCCTCCTCCTCCTCCTCCTCCTCCTCCTCCTCCTCCTCCTCCTCCTCCTCCTCCTCCTCCTCCTGCTCTTCTACTTTATATAGATATTTCATCCCCAGAAGCCAAGTAAACTTTATTACTCCACTGTACTCTGAACGCTCTCTCTCTCTCTCTCTCTCTCTCTCTCTCTCTCTCTCTCTCTCTCTCTCTCTCTCTCTCTAATCTCTCTCGGCATAATACTTATCTTACATTTCCTCTCTCCTCCTCCTCCTCCTCCTCCTCCTCCTCCTCCTCCTCCTCCTCCTCCTCCTCCTCCTCCTCCTGCTCTTCTACTTTATATAGATATTTCATCCCCAGAAGCCAAGTAAACTTTATTACTCCACTGTACTCTGAACGCTCTCTCTCTCTCTCTCTCTCTCTCTCTCTCTCTCTCTCTCTCTCTCTCTCTCTCTCTCTCATACACACACACACACACAACTCGACAATATAAAGGAATGAAAGACAAAATAAAAGAAAGAAATCAGGTCAATAGAGTATCTGGAGAAAAAAAAAGCAAATAAAAATAAAAACGAATGTAAAAGAAAGCGACGAAAAACACAGTTAGAAATATAAAAGGAATAACCGGTTGATGTGTGTGTGTGTGTGTGTGAGAGAGAGAGAGAGAGAGAGAGAGAGAGAGAGAGAGAGAGAGAGAGAGAGAGAGAGAGAGAGAGAGAGAGAGAGAGAGAGAGAGAGAGAGAGAGAGAGAGAGAGAGAGAGAGAGAGAGAGAGAGAGAGAGAGAGAACGAAAAAATATATGAATGGGGAGGAGGTGTTTTTGGTATTCTGAGCTAAAAGGGAAGATAGGAAAATGTGCGTTAGAGAGAGAGAGAGAGAGAGAGAGAGAGAGAGAGAGAGAGAGAGAGAGAGAGAGAGAGAGAGAGAGAGAGAGAGAGAGAGAGAGAGAGAGAGAGAGAGAGAGAGAGAGAGAGAGAGAGAGACGTAAAGTAACGCAGTTTGTCCAGTGGATAAAATGAAAGTTAGGCAGTGATCTTTTCTCACCATCTTTTTTGTTCCACCTTCGCTGCGTGTTCGGGCAGGGAAGGGAAGGAAGGAAGGAGGGAAGGGAAGGGAATGGAAGGGAAGGGAAGGGAGGAGGGTCTTGGAGGTAGAACAAGAATACCTAATGAAGTGAAAGAGTTCAATGGCGTGTCATCCAAAACGAGTGTTGTTAGTTTTCAAATGTCATCTCAGTACTTTCACATTTTGCGCTGTGTTTCTGAGGGTGGTCTTTCATTTTTCATCGCATCTTTTACAGTACGTGAGTTGCAACACCTGCTGGGCTTCTCATTGATTTGATGATAGCTACATAAAAAAGCGGCATTTAGTTTTCACTTCATCATATTTAATCAACAACACAAGTTCACCTTTTGGCAACTCCTTTTTTTCTTTTCCAGTTCTCCTCTCAAACCAGCTTCTCTTTCGTCTTTCTTTCTCTCAAACCACTAGCATTTACATCACCATCCTTTGTTTAAGTTTACCTGCTACACTACTAGTTTTACCCCCAGGTCTCTCAACACGCACAAGTCTCTCATGAACCAGTTACGCAACCAAACCTTCGATTTTTTTTCTTTTTACCATTCACGTTTAACCAGTCATCTTTAAACACCTCATAAATTTCCTCACATGTTACACAGTGCTGTTAGAAAACCCTCCGTGGCTATCAGATTACACTTAACGAACCATAAATAGTAAGTGACAGCCCGCGCAGCTCTTCGTACTCAATAATTCATCGTCATTACATTATTTAATTGCTACATGCCGTTGAGAGATTTTTCTCCCTGTGTTGGCTCCACTCTTATCTATATCTCCACATTCCGTCTTGTCTGACTGCCGCTATACCTTATCACCAGGCGATAACACCATCTTATCAATCCTTCCTCTTCACTATAACGTGTGTTTATCTCTTAGTAACCTTACATTAAATACAGCCATATTTTGCCTCAACCTTCGCTTTCACGTTGACTGCAATTGCAGTGGAGAAAAGTTAGGATAGATGGAAGAATATGTGTAAGATACAAAGACATTGACTGACTGACTAACTGATGACTGACTGACTGACTGACTGACTGACTAATTGATTTGATTGACTGACTGATTGACTGATTGATTGAAGGCGATCCACCAGGACGGTATAAGATGAAATGATTCAGTGAATGTGAAAGCAAAGCAACATGCTATGACTATATTCATATTTGATTGATAAAAAGTGTGGTGACATGATTGCAGAATTTTGATTGACTGAATGGCTTGAGCAGCAGTAACATGATTATCAGCCACGATGATGATAATGATAAGATTTAGTGCATCCATCACGTGGCTATTTACTCACACTGGCTGCCTCACTTGCACCCACAAGTGAAAAAGAAGAGCTGTCAAATCAACCTGTAGGACATATTTCCTTTTTTTTTCTGCATTCATCAAAACCGATAATGATAATAATGAAATATAATGATAATAATAATAATAATAATAATAATAATAATAATAATAATAATAATAATAATAATAATAATAATGAAAATAATAAAGTAATAATAGTTATGAAAATAATAATGAAAATTAAATGATGATAATAATAATAATAATAATAATAATAATAATAATAATAATAATAATAATAATAATAATAATAATAATGATAACAATAACAATGATAACAGCAACAGCAACATTAAAATAAACAACAATACCTAAGTTACATAATGATATGAATAACAATGAGATAATTAGCTTTTTGAAGAACTGCCGTGTGTAGAATTCACCAGAAACCGACAGGCATCATTTGTATTCATGGGATCCGCAGTAGCTTCTCAAAACATTCATGTCAAGATTCTAAAATGTATCAGCTTAATCCCACGTGTAAATATTTCTTTGCTAACATTTATGACTTATTAATTAACCGCCTCACTCACAGGTATGGCTTCTTAACCTCTTCAGTACATTGACGCGTATTAATATTCATTTTGGTGACTATTTTGGTGATTTTATACAGATGCAGAAACTCATGTGGGGAATTGAAATAGTGAAGGCTGTGACCATTTATCTTCTAACCTCCATAGACCCTTCCTAATGTTAATGAAATGGTCTAGTAGTATCCAAAACTGGTGGTAAAAATGGGTTCCATTAGTAAAGGGGTTAAACATGAACCTGGCTTCAGTAATAATTATCACTTTTCGCCACTGTAGCTTATAAATAACCTCACTTGTCAGTAATACCCGTGATCATTTACAGATTGTCTACAAAATATAAATAAAACCATCTACATGAAAGAATACTTCAATATAAATACAAATCTATTTCATCTCTTTAAAATACGAACTCAAATAAAATGCTTCATAATAGAGAAAACAACAACAAAATAGCATATTATGAGTGGACACATCCATTTGAGTAACAGATAAAACAAGATTAACTAGAGAGAGAGAGAGAGAGAGAGAGAGAGAGAGAGAGAGAGAGAGAGAGAGAGCCGAAAAGCTTTCATCTGAAACCAAAAACATACCATCGGACGACAACAACACTCGCAATCATTGGTGCTAAGCCAGTCAGTCAGACGGGCGAGCATTGAGGCAGAGAGCCAACCAACCACTTTGCTTCGCCAGTCTTCAGTGACATAATAATTATTACAAACCACAAATACCTCAAGATCGTGGCTAAAAGCTGCGGTCTTCACCCCTCACCCACTCCCTCCCTCCTCCCTCCTTCCCTCCCTCCTTTTCCTGACTCCCTCCAATCCTCCTTTCCTCATATATGGTTTATCACTGTTATCGTATCAAATTGCGCCTCTGCTGTCACAAAGGTCCGCCCAGCTCTCAAAAGTGATTATCTGTGTGTAGAAATGGCTCAAAGTAACGTGCACTTAACTCATTAGCAGATCCCTATCTTCTCTCCAGCTCGCGCGTACCTCTACCTCTTCTAAGATCAAGACGTTTTAGCTCATTAGTGGTCTTCAACGTTTCCTTGCTTTTGATGGCGGTGGTGGTACTGGTAATGTAGTAGTAGTAGTAGTAGTAGTAGTAGTAGTAGTAGTAGTAGTAGCAGTAGCAGTAGTAGTAGTAGTAGTAGTAGTAGTAGTAAGTATTAACAACACCACCAATAATACAGCAAACGACAATAACCTTCACACAGGTTGGCCTTTACCACACATGAGGCAGCACAACCACAGAGAAGCAGAAACAGGAAACTCAACCAAGCCAAAACAAGGGAACAAGAACAAAATTACCGTACACTGACACCTTTCACCTGCCTACTTTCACACACACACACACACACACACACACACACACACACACACACACACACACACACACAATTAAATTTTCTGGACTACATACATAATATATGTACCGTAACACAAGCATCTCATAGTACAAAATAACTCTGCGACCTCACTCGCCATTCAAATGAAACACCAGACCTTCATTTGTACGTCAAGATACAGACCACTACCACCACCACCACCACCACCAGAGAAATAACTGACCTTCCACATAACTTCCACAAAACGCAGCCTAAGAGAGATGATCAGAATACCAAGAAGTATGAAGTTACGCTTGCATTTTTTACCTCGTCCTCGGTGGCCAGACAAAGGAGATTGAGATAATTCTAAGCTTTTAATGAGCATAATACCAGCGTTGTTTGTGGGGCGGGAGACAGTAACCAGCGGGGGTCCTGACCGGCCTGCCAACGGACGCTGTAATCACGCAGGCAATTAAATGATAATGTTGGCGTCTGACTCTTCTTCTTCTTGCCCAGCGTCACCATGAGCACACTTGCCTTCAGCCTCGCGTGCAGGAAACAACTGTTCGTACTCGCTCCTACAACCTCGCTGCCTCCAGAGATTAACATTTACCTGTTTTTTTTTTTTTTTTTTTTCATTTTTTAACTGGCGACCTCCCTACCTCCTAATCCTTCCGTCTTTATCTGTCTGTCTGTCTGTCTCTCTCTCTCTCTCTCTCTCTCTCTCTCTCTCTCTCTCTCTCTCTCTCTCTCTCTCTCTCTCTCTCTGGTTCCGTCTCTAATAATAGCTATGTTTAAGGAAAAAACGTTCAGGTTTAATCTATACAACCAAGCTTTCTCTTGATCTTCATAAGAGCATTTTCTTTGTACCTTCCTGCTTGCTGATAAACGTTTATTATGCTCTTCAAGACAAATAAGGAAGTTGAAAGTTCTTTTTTTAACCCAATGCAAAAAAATATCTTCTCGAGGCCTGTTCATGCTCTACTGAATATTTCCTTAGTTTTATTTTTAGTAGTTATCTTTGCCGCCTAATACAGAGACGTGAGAAGCGGTTGGATCAAAACCTGCACTTACTATTTAGAAAAAAGTTTGTTCCCTCTCAATAGGTATGTTCACAAAAAGCCAGTGAGAGGAATTCTTGGGCTTATATTGGTGTGATTTTTTTTTTTTTTATTTCACCGTTAATCCGGAAGACTTATTACTAAACTATCATTAGCATCACGAAAGCTTACTTAAAGAGACTCAGTTACCAGTAATAGTGAAAATGTTTAAAGTAATCGAGATGAGGCAAAGAAAATTTCAAGAATACGGACTCAAGAACTGCAAGCATGAGACGAATATTACTTAAAGTGAAGACACACAATCACTGACCGTCTGTCCCATCATCCACTGCAGGGGACGACATCACACTGCGAACTTGCCACTCATTACACAAAAAACCGCAAAAGAGAGAGAGAGAGAGAGAGAGAGAGAGAGAGAGAGAGAGAGAGAGAGAGAGAGAGAGAGAGAGAGAGAGAGAGAAAGTATAAAAGAAAACTCAGGTTATTGCTCTCTTCCTATAAAATGCGCGAGCACTCACTATGTACATACGTATCTTTTCTACAAAATCATTTTTCTTTCAACGACTAAACATTTTACTCGTACTCTCCTCCCCTTCATTCTTCCCTTCATCCTCCCCCCACCCATCACTTCCCCTCACTTGCATACTACGTCACGCATATCCACCCAGCCCACGCCATCCTCACTCACCCACCACAAACACCCATCCACCTGTACTCACACCCTCCACTCACGACTCCTCTTCCACCCTCGACTAACCCCGCACAAGCACACAGGCGTTCTTTCACGCTAGGATACGTTGAGCCCCCACTGCGTCTTAGGGTGTTTAGAGGAAGTTCTCGCAGGGACCCGAGCGAGGCAGATTGAGTCTATAATTTGCTTCTTCCCCTCCGCGCCAAGTCAGAGGGAACACTAAAAGGCGAGGAAAAACACGAGTGAAAAGAATGAGAAAGAGATGAGGCAAGGACGGGGAAAAGGGTGGTAATAGAGAAACTAAAGAGAGATGGCTGGGAATGGACTACGAAGTAAAGGTTGAGGAAGTGGTAGAAAAGGACAAGAAAATTACAAGAAAAAATTATACACAACAGCACAAGATAAATGTAAGGGATTATATGAAATTTCGAGGGAAAAGACAAGGAACGCAAAAAGAGAAAGAAAGAGAGATGGAAACAAAAAAAGAGAAAATGAAATAAAAAGGAATAAAGAAAAAAAAAATAATGAGACACATAAAGGTACGAATGAGAGAATAAAGAAAACCCTAGAACAGAACAAAAGAGAGAAAACTGAATAAAAAAAATATGTAAACAGCAACACAAGAGCATCGTAATTTTCATAAGTCATCCTTGTTAATGAATGGTGATCGATTTCTTGTATGTTATGAAGCAGTGTTATCAGGAGAGCGTGTTGCGTGTTGCAACATTACGTGTGCCCGTCATGCCTCCGTCAAACCAGCTGTCAATAGGCAAGGAAGGCAGCGGAACACGTAACGGCGACATACAGACAGACACCAGCTGGGAGAGGGAAGAGTGGGTGGGTGTAATGCGCGGGCAGAGGATCGTGTGTGTGTGTGTGTGTGTGTGTGTGTGTGTGTGTGTGTGTGTGTGTGTGTGTGTGTGTGTGTGTGTGTGTGTGTGTCATATCATGCTATCGCATATAAAAAAAAAAAATAAATAATCACAATAATAGCAGTAATGACATTGTTACAGTAAAATGACGCACATTCCAGCAAGCAATTTCCCCCCGTAACAAGCGTGGGCCGTCACTTCGCCAGGGCTAATGCTCGGCCTCCCAGCACCGGGCGTCCCTCAAGGTGGCGGGGAAGGCGCTTATCACCTGTCACACGCACTTTCCATCTCCGAGGTAAGCGGGGTCTGGCTATCCCTCACTTCCCTAAACAACCATTCGAGTAATTTGTGGTTTTGACATCCTGCTGCGGCTCCGTCCTGCTCGCTGGATCGGAAACCTCAGGCGATGCACTCAGCAAGAACGACCCTGTGGTGTGCTGACTCAGAGCTCTTACCGTAACCAAGACCCGGCACGCTGAGCCAAGCTGACCGTGTGAAGAGAGCCATTATCAAAAGTTCCTCATGCTCTACCTACTTTTTACTCTCCCACGGCGATACTGGGATGATAAAAAGTAAAAAAAAAAAAAAAAAAAAGTAAAGAAAAAAAGGTTCATTACGTTGGTGGGAAAGCAGTGACACTCAAGTGAGAAATATTTAAAGTGACAGTGTTTAACAGAAAGTGATTTGTGAAAAGATTGAGCGTGTACAATATTGTGAAGTTGATAGTAAGTCAGAACACTTACTGATAACTGTCTGTCTGGCTGGTCGTGACGAGATATTGTGTGAATTGTTTTGCAAATATCTTGATTCTTATCTGTTTGTTTACCATCTGGTCTCTGTGTGTGTGTGTGTGTGTGTGTGTGTGTGTGTGTGTGTGTGTGTGTGTGTGTGTGTGTGTGTGTGTGTGTGTGTGTGTGTGTGCACTTGCCTTGACTTGCATTACCAGGAGTACACAAAGCCTGAGAGATAAGCCCCTTCAAGTGTATGTATGTATGCACCGCAGCAACCCAAGGCTTGAGTTCCTCTCCCACCATCACCTCCTCGCAGTGCTCCTGGCATTCAGCACACACACACACACACACACACACACACACACACACACACACACACACACACACACACACACACACACCTCCAGGGCGAGTTGTGCACAAGTGGCTGGACTGCTCGTGTGACTTCCTAACGCCCTCGTCCAGCTGGTGGCGAAGTGAACCCCAACACACACTAAACTGCTCGCCCCGACAGCCTTTACGCCCTCTATTGCTCCCCAGACGCGAGGGAGAGCAGGTCGGGGAGAGGACCACCGAGGGGACGAACCCGGCAAGTGTTATGTGAACGAGGGAGCCAAATTCTGCGGCTCCGTCTTCACCCCACTGACTTGAGTACTTGCCTGCTATCCTCACGCACTTATGTAGCACTCACTGTGCGAGGACCCTTAGTAAACAAGGCGAGGATTGTATAAGGGAAAGGTAGAGGGAATGATGAGATAGGACATGACAGGGCACCCCCGAACAAATGGATAAAAATAGGTTGGGAGAAGCATGCGAATACGTCGAATAAACACGCGACATATAAAGGTAATTTATGAAAAATAATTGAGATAGGAGAGAAGAAAGGAATAACAAAGTGGTCATATGAAAGTACAGGGGGAAAAAAGGTACGAAGATTACTAATGAAAATAGGCAGAGAGAAATATGAGAATAGAAAAAAGAGACAAGAAAATAGAATAAGAAACAAGAAACGAATTGGAAAATGATTATGTGAAAGTAAGATGTAAGCTAGAGGAAAGGAAAGAGAAAATAAAATGAAGAACACACGAGAGAAAAAGAATAACAAAGGTGCAGCAACACTTTACAACACTCACATTTAAATACCAGCTGATACATAGTCACTAATTTAGAAAAGTTTACCGACCACAGCTTAACTTACAACTAATTCATCTAACACTAAAAATAAATGACAAACAACAGCATTAGTCACCTCACACAAAACAACATCTAGATCCAAATACAACACAAAAAATTACGAAAAAAATTGAGATAGGAAAGAAGAATGGAAAAACAAAATTATATTGTGAAAGTACAGGCGATCAAAAAGATACAAAGATTACTAATGAAAATAGGCAGAGAAAAATAAAGAAAACAGAAAAAAAAGACTAGAAAAATACAATAAGAAACAAGAAACAAATTGGAAAATGATTATGTGAAAGTAAGATGTACGGATGAGGAAAAGAAAGAGAAGAGAAAATGAAGAACACACGAGAGAAAAAGAATAACAAAGGCGATCCAATACTTTACAACACTCACATTTAAATACCAGCTGATACATAGTCACTAATTCATGAAAGTTTATCGACCACAACCAACTAACACTAATTACAAACACCAGCATTAGTCACCTCACACAAAACATTGAAATCAAAACATAACACAAACATTAATTCTCTCGATCAGAAACAATCCCAGTCAAGTATTCGTTACTACCGTTACATATGGGCACGTGTCACCCTATCTGGAGACACACCTGCGCAACACCTGTCTCGACACGCTCCCCTCACCCCCACAAACCACCCGACGCTTAGAGATTGGTGGTGGTGCCTCTGGGTTGGAAGAGCCACACCTGATGTCTGAGCCACTAACGGGAACCAGGTTTTGTCACCGGCGTTGCCCAGCGAACCGGCACCGACAGCAGCAGGGCGGCACCTCGCGACCACCCACAGACCCAACCCAACCCACCAGAGAAAGAGAGAGAGAGAGAGAGAGAGAGAGAGAGAGAGAGAGAGAGAGAGAGAGAGAGAGAGAGAGAGAGAGAGAGAGAATAATATGGTTAAGAAATAAATATTGTAGTGATAATTTGAATACAGTAAAAGTTATCAAATCAAACATACGAGAGAGAGAGAGAGAGAGAGAGAGAGAGAGAGAGAGAGAGAGAGAGAGAGAGAGAGAGAGAGAGAGAGAGAGAGAGAGAGAGAGAGAGAGAACGTTAACAAATATAGACTGTAGGCGTAATTCAAATGCAGTAAAAGTTATAAAATCAAACATACCACAGAGAGAGAGAGAGAGAGAGAGAGAGAGAGAGAGAGAGAGAGAGAGCCACTGGGCATTCCTCCCCTGCTGCTGGACACGCCACACCACAAGACTCACTATTATTACTAAACCACTCCCGCATTGTATATAAGGAATAGTATCGATGCCATCTCTACTCAACGCATCATATATTATTTTGAGCTTCACACTCGTATTATATAAAACTTTCCAGTCATACATTTGTGATAGTCCTTCCCCGTGTGAGGTTCGTAGTTCATTGACTGTAAAACTGAGGATTGCATGACGTCTGGCTGTTCAAGCTTTTAATGTTACGTTGCAGGCATCAGCAAAATAATAGGAATTTATGAGAGATATGAATATGAAACAAACACACTACTATTCTACCAGTTAAATTGGGTAATTGATGTAGATAAACAAAAAAAAAATACACTTGGCTCATTCAGAGAGAGAGAGAGAGAGAGAGAGAGAGAGAGAGAGAGAGAGAGAGAGAGAGAGAGAGAGAGAGAGAGAGAGAGAGAGAGTCTGTCTGTCTATCTAATTGTCCCCTTAACACCACCAGAAGCAAACACAGCAGCAGTGTACCCTATCAGCCTCATCGCGCCAGTCTAACACAGTCGGAGCAGCAGAAGCAGGAATCTCAAAACTCGCAAAACTCAAGAGAAAGTTGGAAGTTCGTCTCTGGTTTTTAATTTCATGGGCGACAGCAGTAATATGAAGATGCCGAGTGACGCACAACCCCGTGGCGACCCAGCGTGACCCCTGGGAAGGTCGTATTGGCTGCCGGACACAGATTAGGGAGAAGGATGAAGCGGAGGGTCAGATGGATCAGGTGATATGGCCCCCTCTTAGTGACCCTCAGGGAGAAGAAGCGGTCATACAAATACGGAATGACCGACGTGACCTACTTGCGACACAGCACTGGAGGGGAAGGGGTACTCTCTCTCTCTCTCTCTCTCTCTCTCTCTCTCTCTCTCTCTCCCTTGCAGCTTAAACGAGCAGTCACTTATGTTCTTGTACGTACTTATGTATTTTTTACTAAAATTTCGTCTAACCGAACCCTATTACTTCTAGAATAAGAAAAGTTTACATGCAAATAAGTTTCTCTCTCTCTCTCTCTCTCTCTCTCTCTCTCTCTCTCTCTCTCTCTCTCTCTCTCTCTCTTCAAAACATGTAAACACCATCTTGTTTATCAGATGACGCGGACACATGCACTGAGACCTTCGTGTGTTTGTGTGTCCTTCAAAACATGAAGATGAGAGGGGCATTTCCATCACCCCCCTCTCCCTCGTGCTCCTGACCCTTCTCCTCCTTCCTTTCCTCGCCCTCCCTGACCCTCCCTTCTTTCCCTCCCTTCTCGCCTCCTGCCCCTCGCCCTTTCATGGTTGCGGTGAGCCAGCGAGGGGCTAAGTGGTGGCGGCGTCGACGGGTGCTATATAGCCAAAACAATATACAAACCTGAGTCTCCGCGGACGACAGCAACAGAGACCAAAGAACCCGGTGACGTGCTCCTTTGATTCACTCACTCACTCACACACACACACACACACACACACACACACATATAGTTACAACATACATATTTGTACGAGTAAAAGAATCTTGAAGTAGAAGGAGCAGTTTATCCATACAAGGTCTCTCTCTCTCTCTCTCTCTCTCTCTCTCTCTCTCTCTCTCTCTCTCTCTCTCTCTCTCTCTCTCTCTCTCTCATATCCCCAGAAAGAAAACTTATATTCATTATGCATCTTCTTCTTCTTCTTCTTCTTCTTCTTCTTCTTCTTCTTCTTCTTCTTCTTCTTCTTCTTCTTCTTCTCCTCCTCCTCCTCCTCCTCCTCCTCCTCCTCCTCCTCCTCCTCCTCCTCCTCCTCCTCCTCCTCCTCCTCTGCCTTCCTTTCGTTTTGAGTGCCGCTCTACACATTATTTATGTAAGATAGAATAAAGTTTCTTTTTTCCACTCCCTGACGTCAAAACTAATTAACCAACATAAAGAACAAAGGGAAAAAAGAAAACGAAAAAATAACTGATCTCAACAATCTTTTCCTACAATTCTACAGCATCACTTTTACATCAACCATTCATAAACACACAAAAAGAGAATACTAACACAAACACACACATAACGCTTAGTCGTAAACATTTAAGAATGAAAACGACACGGTATTTACTGTGAATTCCTCTGTTGCAAGACCTGACTCTCATATAAACGTTATACCAGTGTCACTTACGCGTTGCCTACGTGAGCTTGGGGTGAAGATAGAAAACAGTCATGGTTCTGGTCATATAAAGAATCTCCACCATATATATTTTTTACTTTGAATACTGAGAGACAGCGTGTTGAGGGTATGCTAGAGATTCCTTTGCTCAAACCCCGAGTCACCGCTGAATAATGATGACGAGATTAGGAGGAAGATGAGCTTAAATAGGATGAAAACAATGCAAGAAGGAAGTCAGGAGTGGAGGAGAGGAAATGAAAAGCAGCTGAGGAGGCGAGGAGAAAGTGTCTTGAGTTTGATTGTGAAGGAGGAGGAAGAGGAGGTGGAGGAAGATGATGAAAATGAGGACGGCGACGACAAGGAAGAGAATGACAGCAGCGATGACAAAGACAACACGTAAGAAGACAATTAGGATGAAGAGAACGAGAACAATAAATACTGAGAGGAAAACGGGGATAGCGATGACAGAATACCGATGAAGACGATGATGACAGAAAATAATAAAACAAGAAGAATATGAAAAAAAGAGGAGAAAGAGGACGACGATAAGGAAAAGGGCAAGGACGAAGACAAAATAAGAAAGAATAACGACCAAGAAAGCGAGGATGAACAGACCAACAAGAAAAGAACATGAAGAACAAGAAGAAGAAAAAACGAGAAAAACGACCATAAAAAAGACGATGATAAGGCCCAAGAGGAGTAGGACAGACAGAAGGCGGTGTTGAAAGCCGTCACACCCTCCTCGTCTAACCTCTGGCCTCCTCTTCTCCTCACCAGCCGTGTTTACAATTCCCCGGGGCTCCTGGACAACCCATCTGAGCCTTTAGTGGCGATGGGTGAGGCCGTGCAAGTGGAGGCGAGTCTGAGGAACCGAATGACGTCATGCTGATGCGAAATGGTATGTTATGGCTGCGATGGATGGTGGTGGTGATGGTGGTGGCGGCGAGTGGGTGCTAATGGTAAAGATGGTGGTGGTAGGAATGGGTGGGTGATAGATATGGCAGTGAGTGACGATCATGACTGGGGATGATAGTGAGTGTGGTGGTGGTTGTGATGATGAGTGTGGTGGTGGTGGTGGTGGTGGTGATGGTGGTGAATGAGTGCTAATGGTAAAGTAAAGATGTTGGTGGTAGTAATGGGTGGATGATAGGCATGGCGGTGAGCGACGCTGATGATGACTGGTGGTGGTGGTGAGCAAGAGCACTAGCAAGACCTGCCAAGTGCCTAGTGTATATTCGTTCTCATTAACTTCTGCAGGGTCATGCACCACTTTCACACAAGAATGAACACAAAATAAGAACAGGAGACAACAGACTCTGATTCTTCAAAGACTGATCACCTGTGCCACAGAAAATAAAATAAAAATGATAAAACAAAGGATGATGAAATAACTGAGCTCATTGACGTTTTAAGATGAATATACGAGAGAGAGAGAGAGAGAGAGAGAGAGAGAGAGAGAGAGAGAGAGAGAGAGAGAGAGAGAGAGAGAGAGAGAGAGAGAGAGAAAATGTGAGGCTGGGAACAATGAATCAGCATGGATGGTGTCAAAGCGAGTGATAAGCCAGTTCGTCAGCAAGCCGTGGTATCTTATCAGGGCCAGCTGGAAGTGTTTGATGCGGGGGTGCTGTCTCTGATTACAAGGGGAAATTGTCCACTTATCAGACCGCTGCCGGCTGTATAGATAGCAACAGTGTCTCCGTTTCAGATAAGCGTCGATATTCAATGACAAAAAATCCTGACAACATTATAATGGCAAGAAAAATTTTGTACTATACTCGTAATACATATTTCTTTATTCCCTCGCAATTAAAAGATCGGACGATTCAACTGATTCATCTTTTCTCCTTTCAGTTCAGGAAACACAATACAAACGCTGGAATATAAAAAATGCAACGTATACTGTCTCTACGTTACCTTTTTTTTTCTCTCCATCCCCAAAGCGCAGGTGTTTTTACATGTGAGTTAGAGAGAGAGAGAGAGAGAGAGAGAGAGAGAGAGAGAGAGAGAGAGAGAGAGAGAGAGAGAGAGAGAGAGAGAGAGAGAGAGAGAGGTGTAGATCAAGAAACACCAGTAAGCTGTGGGATACGAGGAGGGGAAGAGGGAAGGGAAAAGGAAAGTGTAGGCATGAGTACGGCAGGATAAAGGCTGGAAGGGAGAGAAGGGAGAGGATGATTGACGGAAGGAATGGAACGGGAGGAGAGAGGAGAGGAAAGACGGGACACATAAATGCTAGAGGAAAGATGAGATTGGAATATATATATATATATATATATATATATATATATATATATATATATATATATATATATATATATATATATATATATATATATATGAGAGAGAGAGAGAGAGAGAGAGAGAGAGAGAGAGAGAGAGAGAGAGAGAGAGAGAGAGAGAGAGAGAGAGAGAGAGAGAGAGAGAGAGAGAGAAGGTGCAGGATAAGATGTGTATATGAAAGGAAGAGAATGAGGGAGGGAAGGAAGGCACAGCTTAGAAAAAAGAATGAAGAGCTTGAGGCATTGTGAGGTGTAGTTGGGCGAGATGGGTACCCTCAACAGTAGTGAAGGAGCGCTGTCCCATCTTTGCCTCACAAGGTCAGCGGCGTGCAACAGTTTACCGAAGGAAGGAGGAACGTTAGGGGGAGAGGGAGGGAACAGTTGAGGCATTTCGTGAGGATAAAAACAGTTTCCCACTTTGCTGCCACGCGATCACCGATAACACTCACGTACACGCCAAAAAAACAGACACACAATGCACTAGTAATAAAAAACTAACGCTCAGGCTGCAATCCAAATAAAACCAGAAACTTAACCTGGTGTATTCTCCTGGAAAAAGATAAAAAATAATAAACCTCAACGGACAAAAGTATTAATCGTATACCACACAACCCTCCAATAAATACAACACGAGACGCGACACAGCAACGCATATAGTACTTGAAAATAGACTAACATATGGCGCAGCGATGGCGTGGCGGCGGCTGCAGGTGACTGTCCGGGATAACACATTATTTCAGCTCCGGTGCTCTTGATAGCAGAGGCAGATATCGCGGAACCATTGTTGTGCTGCGGCAGACTAAGATAAGACTGATAAGACCCCGGGTGTTGCTTTGGCTCTTGACCCAGGTACCGTTGTTTGGTGTGCCGCGAGGAGGAAGAAGAGGAGGAAGCGAGGGAAGAGAAGGAATACTTGCATACAAAGGAATATGGTACAAAGGGGGTAAAGAAATAATAAAACAAACAACAATAGACCTGGTGACCTTAATGAGGCTTCTTTTTTTCCGGAGAACACACCAACAACCTACAGCACGGCATGTCTCCTGGTGTCTATTCTTCCTGTATAATCTTACGTAATCTTGTCTGCATCGCTCGTGAAGAGACGGGAAGCGAGAAAGCCTGGTATGTAAATTATATTGGAAAGGTAATGTAAGAAGTCGAAAAGATGGAGAGGGAAAAAAAATAGGAGGAGGAGGAGGAGAAGGAGGAGGAAAGGGGCTTGTATTGCGGAGTACAAGTCACCTGGGGCCCCGTAAAATTACCAAAACAGCGGTTATGGGTAGGAATGGAGATAATATGTGTGTGTGTGTGTGTGTGTGTGTGTGTGTGTGTGTGTGTGTGTGTGTGTGTGTGTGTGTGTGTGTGTGTGTGTGTGTGTGTGTGTTCTTTCTTGCTGAACATCTTTTTTTTCTTATTTTTATTTTTCTGGCTCATCTTCACACTTACTGTTGTTAAAGGAGAGAATAATCGTAGCTTGGTCCTGACAGCAGAAAATTCTTGCGGTGGCTTCATGTTATTATAATCGCTACTCAGAAAACGCAGATCTTAATTACAAAGGTGCGACTAATTATACGTTGGGGAACTGTGATGAAACTGACACAGGAAGGTTGTAAACGCGGCTGCCAAGCTTTTATTATCATCATCAGTATATACGAGCAGCAGATACAAGACATTTTTTTTTCTTTTTACTACACTCTTAACCTCTTCTGTACCATAACACGTTTTCCTATTGATTCTGCTTACTATTTGGGGATTCCATACAGCTTCAGAAACTCTAGGGAGGGTTTTAGAATAGTAAAGACTCTGGTCATTAATCTTCTAACCTCCATAAACCCTTCCTAATGTCAATAAAATGGCCTAATCGTACACAAATCTTAAGGTGAAAATGTGTCCCAGTATTGAAGGGGTTATCAAGAGGACACCTGTGAACAAAAATGAAAGGATGAAAGGGAAGGAAGGTGAAGGGAAGAGAATGGAAATTGGTATGCTTATCCATCAAGTAAAGCAGTGTGGATATAAGAAAAAAACAAAGATCAGCACTTACCTATATACAAGCGAGGGGGCGAAGAGGGCGAGGAGGCGAAGAGGAGGAAGTTAAGGAGGAGAGAAGGGAACCGGTATTCATCCTGCAAGTAAAGAAATAGGTATTAAAAACTATTCTTTATCACTACACTCCTATGTTTTACAAGAGAAAGATGTGAAAAAAAAAGAAATGAATAGAAGAAAGAGATGAGGAACCAGTAATCATCCTGTAGGTAATTAAAAATGTCAAGAAACATGACTTTTCTACAAATACACTTTTAGATTTCAAATAATGATAGTGATTTTTTTTTATTAATGCGTAGAGAAGAAAGAGAAGGAAGCTGAAAGGATGGAAAGCTAAGAAAAGAAAGAAACAAGGATAAGAGTAGCTATTCATTAGGTTAGTAATCATAAAGATCTAAATGAACATGACTTTTCTACAAACACACTATCAAAAATTTTGCACAAGGATAGAGGAAAAGGGAAGAAGAAAGATGAATGGAAGAAAGAGAAAGGCGACCGAGACACTCATCCCACGAGAAAAGATATAGCCAAGACATTTTTGGGGGTTATCACAACGGAAAGGACGATACAGAGGACGGGTGAATGGAAGGAAGGTGAAAGGAGGAAAAATGAAAAACGGTACTCACCACCAACTAAAGAAAACAAAGCCTTGAAAACAGCACCATAATACTCTTCCCCAAGCGCTGACCGATCGCGGGGCTTCCAGGAACAACAAACCGGATTACCAATGGCGATACTGAGTACCTGAACGATTCCCAGAAAGGCCACCTGACGAAGCTTAAAATAAAAAGCTCGGGAACGTGATGACAGGAGAATACTGCTCGCTGACGGGAGGTAAAAAGCGAGGCACAGTCAAGGTAGAAAGAAGCACAAAGGAACACAAATAGAGATCAAACAGCATCGAATATCATATCCTTCCGAGAGTACCTGACGTAGGTGAAAAGCGAGGCATAGTCAAGATGGTGGAAAGAAGCACAAATGAACACAAAAGAAGAACGAAAAGCAACGTAACATTCTTTTCATCATACCAGAACATTTGTGATAGATTACACTATACAATCTGAAGTAAGGGACGTAGCGCAGCAATAGCGAATGAACGAGAGAGTGAGGATAAAGAGGAAAGAACCAAAAGATACAGATGAAAGGAGATGCACTGAGGAGGATGGGTGGGAGGGATGGAGGGAAGGGAGGAAAGGAGGAAATGCCATAAGGAAAGAACGGATGCACACACAAGAAAAAAAAAATGGAAGGAAAGATAAGAGCGAGGAGGGTGATGGTGAGGATGAAGAAAGATAGTAAAGAAAAGGCTGAAAAGAAAGACAGGACAGCTAGCATGCAAAGGAGAAAAATGAGGAGGGAAGGATGGAATTCAACACAAATGGAATGGTTTACGAAGACTTTGAAGAGAAAGAGAGAAAGAAGCGGAGATGAGGGTGACGATGGGGAGTGAAGAGAGGTAATAAAGAATAGAGGGAAAGGGAAGAGGGGAGGAGGAATAACTAGCATACAAAGGAGAGGAGGAAGAACAGATGGAATAACATAGAAATGGAAAAACTGTAAAGTAAAAAAGATGAGAGAGAGAGAGAGAGAGAGAGAGAGAGAGAGAGAGAGAGAGAGAGAGAGAGAGAGAGAGAGAGAGAGAGAGAGAGAGAGAGAGAGAGAGAGAGAGAGAGAGAGAGAGAGAGAGAGAGAGAGAGAGAGAGAGAGA
>NC_059298.1:9721368-9746368 GCF_017591435.1 Portunus trituberculatus
AGACCCCGAAAAGGTGTGCAGGAAATACTGGCCAGCAAGGAGGAAAATAAATCACGCCCTGAAAACCCAAGCGCTATAGGAAAACTTGGAAGGAACGTTGGCTCGCTCTCCACCACCAGCCGCCCGAATTAAGGCATTCAAGACCAGTTTTCCATTAAGCGGATGGACTGGGAGGGATGTCTGCATGCTTTTCGGGTATGGTAAAGGCAGGAGCTTCGAAATGAGGAGTAGGAGAAGAAGGGGAATGAAAGTAAATTTAAGGAAAAACGTTTCTAAAAGGAATAGATCGAGATGAATAAAGTGTAATGAAGGTGAAGGGAATGGAGGGTGACGATGTAACGGAGAGAGAGAGAGAGAGAGAGAGAGAGAGAGAGAGAGAGAGAGAGAGAGAGAGAGAGAGAGAGAGAGAGAGAGAGAGTTACCAAAATGTGAATATCAGTGATGGCGATGGCAAACATGAGGGCGGTAAAGATGAGAGGATGGATGCCCGGCGTTCGAGGAGAAGCTCTCGAGGAGATAACGGCGAACATCCACGGTAATTTATTTAAAACTGCTTCCTCAATGGCGGGGCGTGTGTAAGTTCATGACGCAGCGGCTACGTTCCAGTGAAGGACCCCGGCGGGGCGTCAGGCGGCCTGCCAGGAGATGAATGTGGGATGGACGATCCACATCCGGGACTTATTTCAGCCCCATTTGTCAGACGAGGCGATCTTCTCAACAGGAATGAAGGGACTCACGCAGTGGCGCCACAGAGAGCCTGACTTGTGATCTTTTATCAAACCTGTGAATAAAGTAGAAATAATCTTGTAATCTTTAAATAATGTCCAAATGGAGAGGAGAAAATCATGGGATCTTTGAATTTTCTAAGCCTCAGTATCTCCACAGCCAATTATACACAAACTTCCGCACTGCAACCTCCTTGTTCTATACTTCTCCAATCTCGATGTGGCGTTCTTCGACTGATATTTCATATATTGTCTTTTGATAAATAAGGTACATCAGTTGAGTCGTCACAGTCGATTTTTCTCAGATGATGATGCAACGGTTTCGCCCTGCCATGTATGGAGCGCATCCCTTCAGTACGTGTGTGTTTGAAGGGAGGCTGAGGCTGAGGCTCCTAGTACTCGCTCAAATCTACGTGGAAGGTTATCTATCCTATCAAGTCCTCTTTCAACTTTTATATCAAAGTTATTCTTTTCTCGAGCTTGTACCGTCTTGTTCGTTATTTTCTTGTGAATTAGATGACTGAATTTTCCCATTCATTGCTGCGTTGTTCAAGATGGTTTTCTTTTTTCTTTTAATTTTCTCCACCTCTCTACTGGAAGTATTTTCACTCATCTTCACTCATTTACTCATTCCATTAATAAAACTTGAATTACACTGCCTTTCTCTGCCACAGTCACCCTTCAGTGTCTTAAGACATTTTTTTTAGATGAACAAATCAAAACGCTCAGTAAACTGGACACAATCTGCTTGTCATTACTCCTTCACTACCTACTACTGAGAAAGAGATAACTGTATATGCATGTCTTCTTTTCTTCTCAAGCTAGTTTCTTTCCCTTGCCCCTTAGGGAAGTCATGTACAAGAAAGTAAATGCAAGTAAGCACGTAGCCATCCCAGTTACAACCTGACTTTCATTTCTGGGATTGCGTGACTCCGCGCCGCGCTGCCAAGTCCATCACGATTCCTGAAAGATTCTAGCCTCTCACCTTCCACAGCTGAGGGGAGGAATGGGCGTCTCAGCATGAAAGTTGAAGGACCACACACAGATACTTGATTAAAAAATATACAAAAAAAGAAAGAAAAGAATTGTGAATGTTAGAAAAGCTCCCAATCACGACACGATTTTTTCTTTGTTTGAATCACAAGCGAGAAAGATTTTCTTTTATTCTTCATTCTAAGATAAAAGAGAATAGTTTCAAAGATACCAGCAATCTATTGAACAAGATATTCCCACGCAACATCACACCACCTGCGGGAATGGAGGGCCGTTGTGCGTCACAGCGGCTCCTGGTTCATATTGGGAGTAGAAATAAAGTTTTAGTGTGCTACGTGGACTAACACGGATATTTGGGACGTGAAAGGAACTGAGAGAGAGAGAGAGAGAGAGAGAGAGAGAGAGAGAGAGAGAGAGAGAGAGAGAGAGAGAGAGAGAGAGAGAGAGAGAGAGAGAGAGAGAGAGAGAGAGAGAGAGAGAGAGAGAGAGAGAGAGAGAGAGAGAGAGAGAGAGAGAGAGAGAGAGAGAGAGAGAGAAGTGCACTTCAACAATTCAAAGGCTAATCACAGCGGCACATACACACATTCACATTCACAAACACACACCTCGCACACAAAGGATGACAAAAACGTTGCCACGCCAGTAAACAGTGAGCCACTTTTTAACTCCCCTTCTCTCTCTCTCCCTTTCCCGGCAACACAAGCGGCATTCACAGAGTGCAAAGAGCTGAGAGATTTTCTTTTCGTATGTATGACACAGTTCTGAAGTTATATAAACACCTCGAAGCGATCCACGTGAGTATGTGTGTGTGTGTGTGTGTGTGTGTGTGTGTGTGTGTGTGTGTGTGTGTGTGTGTGTGTGTGTGTGTGTGTGTGTGTGTGTGTGTGTGTGTGTGTGTGTGTGTGTGTGTGTGTGTGTGTGTGTGTGTGTCACAATCCATACACCTCATTCTGTTATCATCTCACAGACCGGTGTGTCTCGTCGCCCTCCCCCCGCGCCGGTAAGGTCACCATCACCCTCACCCTCACCCTCCTCCTCTTCCTTCTTCTGGCCCAAGTTGGGTAACTCCACCTTTCACCCGCCAAGGGCCCCGTCAGCGTGGTCTCTGTCGCTGCACAAGAATGGCATCATCAGCTGGCGGGACGCGACACACTTCATGCTTCTGTCTCATACCTGCAGTGCCACGCCTGCACACCTTCACGTTCATCCTGACAAGCACAAGCGCATAGGCACACGCACACGCACACTCACACTCACTCACTCTCACACACACACACACACACACACACACACACACACACACACACACACACACACACACACACACACACAGGTAATAAAGAAACCAAATTCCTTCACAATAAGTGCTTTTATCAACCACTTCTCCTCGCCACCGCATTTATCTACCAAATCGATAAGATCAGCAAAGTAACTTATCGCCGCAACACGCTAGACACTGGCTGGTGAAGGCTTGCTTATTATTGAGTCCCGAGCCTTCAGCGCCCTCTGCAGTACAACTCAGCAACAAAGCTCCACAGGGCTGCAGAAGTGAAGCGGTGCCCATAAACAGAGCGGCGGGGCGGGGAGCAGACTGCATAATCAGAGATCATTCGGTCTAAACACACCTCCAGAATCTCCGCCGCCACTCCCACCTCTTCCACTCTCTCTCTCTCTCTCTCTCTCTCTCTCTCTCTCTCTCTCTCTCTCTCTCTCTCTCTCTCTCTCTCTCTATCTCTCTCTCTCTCTGCATTTCTTTACTCAGTTTTTACGCAACTAATTTGTCATGGTGCTCTCCCGCTCAGACCGCGGCTTTTTACGCCAAAGCCGAAGAACAGCCACGTTACCCGTAAATAAAAGTTAGTTTGTGTGGGCGGCTCCAGGACGCGTTTTTGTGGGTGGGTCAGAAGGGGTGATATGCAAATACGCGTCTATTCCCGGCGCGGTGCAGGCGAAACGGACCTCCTATTGTGTTGTCTTTTCCATGAATTTCAAATAAAGGCAGCAACATCGGCTCTTGGGCTACGAAGGTTGTTTTAGGTCAGTTTCCCCCTCGCCTTTCCCACCCCTGGCTCGGTTGCAGTGGCTTCGTTATTCACTTTCTCTTCTCAGGGAGTCGCTGCTCACAGAGTGGCGAGGGGTCAGAGTGCCTGGTAGACGAGGGCGTTTTCTTTCTCTCATAGCTGGAAATAACCAAACGGCGCCCGTGAACACCACAAAAGAAGGGAGATAATTACAACCCAACTTGCCAAATCGTGATGCAGTTTAGGTATCATCAGTGAGTTACCAAACGTGTCGCCGGCAAAGTATAGAAAGCACATATACCTTCCGGTGATGGCTTAGTCACTCACGCGCCCACAAACTTTCCTTTGGCTGCACAAGTAAGTACAACGCGCGGTACTTACTGCTGTACCACACGATACACTCCTCTGACTACCGCATTCAGCTTTCCCTTCCTACTTACCTACTTGTTCTGACGAGAGAGAGAGAGAGAGAGAGAGAGAGAGAGAGAGAGAGAGAGAGAGAGAGAGAGAGAGAGAGAGAGAGAGAGAGAGAGAGAGAGAGAGAGAGAGAGAGAGAGAGAACTTATACGAAAATAGTAACATCAATCATACAATCATACAACAACAACAACAACAACAACAAAAGGCCTTCGTCATTGCAGGGTCTCGGATTGTGCTTGGTACCGAGTGAATGAAAGCTTTACAAAATACCCGGCGGCCGAGTGGTAACAAAGACCGGCCGAGGGTTAAGCCCACTCTAGTAAAGGAAGCCGTAACCTTGATGTTATTGTCTGGACACAGGGGCGGACCAAGCCAACGGGGGTCAGGTACTGTACACCGCTGAGGAGGGCGGAGGAAAAGGAAAGGTGAGAGGGACGAGGAGGAAGAAGAGAAGGAGGAGGTAAGGAGGTAAAAGGCAAAGACGGAGGGATAGAGTACGGAGGGAGGTGAGAGAAGGAAGACAAACATGGAGGGAAGGAGGGAGAATGGATTAGGGAAGGGGGAAGAAATGGTCGGAGCGGATGATGCTGGAGTCTTGAGGGAAAGAACTGGGGAAAGGGGAAAAAGAGAGGAAAGAAAGATTCGAGGGTAAATGGATGACGGATGGGAAAACTGCAACAGAACAAAAAAAAGAACATTAATATACATGAAAATAAAAATAAAAAGTAAATGAAAATAGGAAAGTTATACAGGAATGAACACGACATACCCTTTAAAAACAAATAGATTACAGTATGAAAACAAAAAAGGAAAAGGAAACGACAGCAAGCAATTTAGACCTACTCCCAAAAACACACAAGAAAACAAAATACACAACCATACCACAAAACTCATACAAGAAAATAAACAAAGTAAAAACAACCCACATAAATATATAACCACTTGACATAAATATACCTCTCTACCTAACACCCCTCCCCTTCTTTGAATCTGCCTGGCGTAATAGAGGGAGAGAGAAAGGAACAAAAGCAGCAGCAGAAGGAGATCACAGTGGCTGGGGCCGAGGCTGGGCGAAAGCTGCGTGGTTTTAGCGGAGTCAGAGTGTAGAGCGGCCATTAGGAGTTGAGTAAAAGGGGAAGATCAGCGTGATATATGGAAAGCTTTGGTGTGTTACGGATTCCTGGAGGCGTAGCACGAGGAAAGGAGTGTTTGGGGAGATAAGAGAAGAGGGGGAGCTTGTGGTACTTGCGAGAGAGAGAGAGAGAGAGAGAGAGAGAGAGAGAGAGAGAGAGAGAGAGAGAGAGAGAGCAACAAATGAGATTCTGAGGAGAGCACCGGATCGAGCTGGCGAAATGGAAGGAAAAGAAATTGTAAGACGCTGAAGAGGAATAAGAGGAGAAGAAAGAGGAAGTAACGAAGGAGCGGAATGAAGTAAATAAAAATTAAGTAAATAAAAAAGAAGAGATAAATAACGTTAAAAGAGTATACAACAAAGAAAAAAAGATAGATAACCCACTCCTTTAGATCCTTCACCTTTTCTCCGCCCGCACTCCAATCCACTCCACACTCTCCACTATAGACATAACACTGCGCTACTTAACAACACACATCACCACACAATGTAATTCCTTGGAGAGAAGAGGAAGACAAGAAAGCCCAATAGAAAGCACACTTTTATGCTCTTCTATCCTGCCTTCTTACCTTCTGTTTCTCTCCGCCTTTCCTCTCTTCCTTCCCGGCGACGCATCAATTAAAACTCAGATGCCTCACTTGTGCTGAATGTAATTGGCTCTCAAGGATAGTTCCTCCGCTGCTCCCACGACGCCAAACTTTTAAAGGGTTGCACAGCGTCGTCTTGATTTGCATGAAGGAGATCGAGACGGCCTGACGTGTGTGTGTGTGTGTGTGTGTGTGTGTGTGTGTGTGTGTGTGTGTGTGTGTGTGTGTGTGTGTGTGTGTGTGTGTGTGTGTGTGAGTTTCGTTGACGTAAAGTGATGAATTATTTAGGAATGAGAATAAAAAGAGAGACAAGAAAAATGAAGAAAAGGGAATTATAGATGAAAGGAATAGAGAAAAAAGAAAGAAAGGAAAGAAGGAAAAAGGAAACACTCAAGAAACAAAAAAACAAGGCTAATTAACGCAAAAAACGTGTGTGTGTGTGTGTGTGTGTGTGTGTGTGTGTGTGTGTGTGTGTGTGTGTGTGTGTGTGTGTGTGTGTGTGTGTGTGTGTGTGGCAAGATTTACGTGCAGGTGTACAGTGTCAGGTGACCTTAACGACACTGGGCTATTAAGATCCAGGTGACTTATTCTTCACCTGTACGCCGCGTCGTGTACATGCTGATTACGCTCCGCCGTTCAATATTTCAAGGGATTTCAGAACACGAAAATATGATTGTGAATTTGCATACATATATGTTAAGCGAGCGGGGTCCATCAGTCAGGGCAAGCAAGGAACAGAAGGAACAGAAAGAAGAGGAAGAGGAGAGAAAGGACAAGGACAAGAGCGAAGACAAGGAAGAGGAAAAGATAAGGAAATTAATAGAAAAGATAAGAGAAAGGACAAGAAAGAAATTAACAGAAATAAAAGAAAAGGAAGAAAATAACAGAAGAAAAGAAAAGGAAGACGAGGAAGAAGAGACGGAAAAAAAAAGTTTGCATGAATAAGAATGTGTATCAATTTAGATTTAATTTATGATTCTGAGATGAGAGAACTCAGCACTATGTAAACCACCACCATCTCTTTTTTTTTTTCTTCTTCATCTTCCTCTTCCTCTTCCTCTTCTTTCTCCTCCTCCTCTCTACCGCTGCTCGTCAAGGTCCGTGCAGGAATCCCAGACAGCAGCAGCAGCACCGCCTCTAATTCCACATCCTCATAAATCTTCACACGCGACCTCTTTCACCTCGAGCAGCCCCATCGTCGGACTCCATCCACCACCAACCTGTGCTCGCCCCATCGCCTTCCATCCACTGCTCACTCCACACAGCCACGCCCTCCACACACCATTAACCTCAGCAACTCCGGACCGTCACCTTCTACTTCAATCCTCCTTTTTCACCTGCCACTCTCACCTTCCTGTCGCTGAATCACCTCAAGTACGTTTAACTACAAAAGTTAAGTACAAAAGCGTTTCCTGGTCGGATTACTTAAGTTGACCCAGTTCCTAATACGCTTCTTTCATAATTCCTGACAAACCTGCGTGCTGAGGAATAAGTATTAGTCTGATTCGTAACGTTCGAAAAGCACGTGTTAACTCCCATGAGAGACAATTAGAATAATCAGCCAACAGTTCAGTTTGCATTAAATTTGAAAGCTCTTACGTGAGTTGTGGTTCGTGCCTCACCTGGGGATTCAGAGTCATTAAGCAGAGTTCATTAATTCATCATCATATAAATAAGTTCTTGGTCTTGTTCACAGCAGGGTCATGCAGTCACCACCACGTCGCTTCCCATTCCTTGCTCCCAGTACTGCAACACCTCAGCCCTCCACCACAGCTCGTAAGGGTGATGAGGGTCGGTGTCTTAGGGTGGTGGAGGCTCATGAGGCTGGTGGGTGACTCATGAGGGCGGTGGAGAGTGTGTCCTTCCCTGTACCCTCTCACTTTCAATTCTCCACGTGTTATTAGATCCCGGGAATGTTATCTACCTAATGAGTTTCGTTATCTTATTTATTCCCCCACGCCATCTCACGACACTTCTGTTATCTCTCCCCTCTATTTTAGTTCCTCTATTGATCTCCCGTCTCCTATCATCACCATCCCCTCTGTCCCTTCACTACATCACCTCATATCCACTCTCTTCCCCCTCCCTAGCCCCCATCTATTCCTCCTCTCCCCTCCTTTACTACCTTCCCCAGTCTGTGGATAACACCGTGTCTTTTCGCCAAACAAGAACAGATAACATCTCCCCCACATCACCTGGTGCCCTCGACATCCCGCCGCCACCTCAGCTTCCCCCTCATTCCCCCTCTCTCCTCGGTCTCCAAGGGCCCCCTCCTCTCCTCACTCTCCCCCCCCAGTAACAATCTCACACCTCTCCTCCGGCTCTCTCTCTCTCTCTCTCTCTCTCTCTCTCTCTCTCTCTCTCTCTCTCTCTCTCTCTCTCTCAGGATATCCTTGTTTACGATTCACGTCTAAGGATAATATGAAAGTCACAACACGTTAGATAAGCGAGAAAAATATATCATACACACACACACACACACACACACACACACACACACACACACACACACACACACACACACAGGTTCAAGATATGTACAGTACAGTACGTAAGAGGAAAACGTTTACTATTTGTTAATAGAGTAAATAACAAAGAGGAGATTGTGTTTATTTGAAAAAGTGGTGGTGTTGAGAATGTTTAAAACTGTTGAAGGGATGGAGGATACATATTTAAAAACAAACGTAAAACCAGATAAACACAAATACTATAAAAAGATAGGTAGACAGACCTAAATAGACAGGTATATATTATAGCAAGACTATCTTGATAGTAGACAATGGCCATTTATGCAGAGCACGGCGTATGCTGAATGAATATAGCACGAGTCAATACAACGGGGAAACATTTTACATAATAAGAGATCATTAGTCGGAGGCGGCAAGATGGGTGCTGGGCAAGGCAAGGCGAGGCGGGGAAGGGAAGGGTCGGGCGAGGCGTGGGGGAGTAGAGGAAAGTTAAGGCAGTATAATGACTGTTAAACTTTTACGTGGAAGAGAATGAGGTGAAAATGAAATATGAATGATATGACGGGAAAAAAAAATAATATCCGTAGGAAGATATGAAAGAATAACTCGGATAGGAATGAAGTGAGATGCATAGTAAGGTGTGTTGTTCTGAATTTACTTAACTGGTGAAATGTGATATAACGAAGGAAAATGTTAAAAAGTTGATATAAAAGGATAATTTGAAAAAGGAAAGAAGAAAATAATAATAAGAAAAACACACACACACACACACACACACACACACACACACACACAGGAAATCGATCACGACCAGGTTCAGTAGTCCTTCACTAGTGTCATTCCCCCATTTAAGTCAGTGCTTTGGTTTATTAAGTGGTACTCATGGATCACAAGGGATGTACTGCATGTGCTTGTCCTAGATCGTTCACTGACACGGTAAAGTAAATTGTAGATGTAAGTAATTCGTGATATGTTAACTGTGATGGCTAACTGTGGACTGCCGGTGGATTTAGCGCCTCGTACTCCTGAAGTTTGAGATGTTCATTGCTTCATTCGTAGTGTTTCGGTGCTTTATTTTGTAATGTTACGAAATTAGAAATAATTTTATAGTTACATAATATATTAATGTAAGTTTTACTATACAATTACATCTTGTGTAGTGAAGTGTTATTAGCTAACTATACAAAACTAACTACCAAACAGTACTAAAGGTATTCACATAGTTATGTTTTACACACACACACACACACACACACACACACACACACACACACACACACGAGTAATAAAGCAATACAGCGCAGGGAAAGGTACACAACCACATCCCACACACTAAAAGGCGAGCATGAGTATGGAGATGGAGGGTGTAAGTGTCTCCCTCCCTCTCCCTTGCCTCTCACTCCCTCCTCTCACCTGCCCCGCATTACCATAACCACAGGGAAGGAGCCGCCCTCGGAGGTAAACAAATTAAAAGGCAAAGGTGAGGCCCCTGGAGAGTATACCTGAGCGCTGCGGAGGCCAGGTAAGAATACGTTCTGATAGAGTCACGCGGGACCGCCTCAGACAGGTAAACGTGGGGAAAGAGGAGGAGGTTCCTGACCGGATGGGTGGACCGTCTCATCACTTAGTGGGAGATAAAGGGAAAGGAAATGATGGGGTAACTGAGACATGCAAGAAAAGTATCACATAGTAGGTAAGGTTAGTAAAGTAGATGAAAAGAGAACGTAAAACAAAGAATATTAGAAACTATTCTTTACTTATTTATTGAGAGTTGAGGAAGGAAAAGAAGGAGTAGCCATACTATGAGTATAAAAGAAAATATCACAGAGGGTGTAAATAATAAAATAAGGTTAATAAAGTAGGTAAAGGAAAGACAAATGAAGGTGTGATCAAGAATGCGTCAAATTAACCATTACTTATGGGAAGATGGAGGGAAGGGAAGTGATTATGTAACTGAGACATCCAAAGCAAATACCAAAGAGGTTATAAATAAGAAAGTTAATTAAGTAAAATCATATATAAAAAACTATTATATAACAGCAACATATAAATAAAGTATGTAAGAGAAAACAATAAAGTGAAGGCAAGATGAAAAAACTAAAGCAATTTAGAACACGAATAAGATCAATTGAGAGAAGTAGGAGGGCGAGAAGAAAAAAAAAAGCCAAGTTGAGAGAGAGAGAGAGAGAGAGAGAGAGAGAGAGAGAGAGAGAGAGAGAGAGAGAGAGAGAGAGAGAGAGAGAGAGAGAGAGAGAGAGAGAATGAAGATACCGATAAAAAGAAAACAAATATAGAACAGTGTCAGAGAAATCGTAATCCCCAAGAAAAACACCAAGAAAAACTACACTAAGAGATCCATAAATAGTATCAGACCAGAAATATCTCCCCTGAAGAAAACGGAGATAAAAAACAAAAGAGAGAAACTTTAAGAAGGCTTCGAAGTAGACGAGAAAATGACAGGAACATCAAGCCTTTCACCAGATGAGGAAGGGAGGGAGAGACGAAGGACTAAATAAGACAGAAAATGCCCAAAATAGAAGCAACATACAAAGGGAAGGTATCGGTAAGGCTTAAATAAATATGTCTGCTCTTATTCCTTATCAGATCCTCAAGAATGGTATATAGTAGGTACAATCTCTCTCTCTCTCTCTCTCTCTCTCTCTCTCTCTCTCTCTCTCTCTCTCTCTCTCTCTCAGCTCCGAGCTTGTTAATTAAAATCATTTCCTTGTCTTACTTACCTTTGTTGATTGTGAGATAAAAGGGAAGAGAAAGATGATGTGTGCTGTAGCAAGGATAAATTAAAGAAGAAGAAAAACAACAACAACAACAACAACAACAACAACAACCACAACAACAACAACAACAACAACAACAACAACAAAAAGAACAACAACAAAAAGAAGAAGAAGAAGAAAAAAAAGGAAAAAAAAACATGAAAGATTCGGAGGAGGAGGAGGAGGAGGAGGAGGAGGAGGAGGAGGAACATAAGGAGCAGCAGCAGCAAATAAAGAATATCTTCGAGAGCAGAACAAGATTAAGAATTAGAACAGGAAGAACAAGAAAAACAACGAAAAAAAGAGGACGAGTGGGATTAAATAAACACTATCATGGCGATCAGACCGGGAGGGAGAGAGAGAGAGAGAGAGAGAGAGAGAGAGAGAGAGAGAGAGAGAGAGAGAGAGAGAGAGAGAGAGAGAGAGAGAGAGAGAGAGAGAGAGAGAGAGGGGGGGAAGTCGACGTTCCATATTCCACCTGTCCGCTGATTTGAGTCAACATTACCTGCGACAAGGACCATAAAACAGGAGGAGGAGGAGGAGGAAAAGGAGGAGGAGGAGGAGGAGGAGAAGGAAAGCGAAGGGAACAGAAGGGAAGGTGAAGAGACGGAGATGAGATGAGACGGAGAGAAGAAAGAAGACAGGAAGACAAAAAAGATGTGGAAAGAGGAGAGGGAAGGAGACGAGGAAGGAAGAGAAGAGAAAGAAAATATCAGACAAAGGAAGGGAACATCGAATAGGAGAGGGCAACATTTACAGAAAAGAATACAATACATTATTCTGAAAGGATTGGACCAAGGGAGCCTGAAAAGAGGACAGGAGCACGTCATGTTGAGTGAGAGAGAGAGAGAGAGAGAGAGAGAGAGAGAGAGAGAGAGAGAGAGAGAGAGAGAGAGAGAGAGAGAGAGAATATACACATGCAGACATACGTAGAACGAAAAAAAAAGACATACTGACAGAAACGTAACCACATAAAAAAAACATACAAAGACACAAACCTAGACAGATAAAGATATATAAAGAAAAAAAAGAGAAGAGAAAGGCACACACACACACACACACACACACACACACACACACACACACACACACACACACACACACACAAGCCACTGTGACAAAAGGAACATTATTTTGCCCCGTAAGCCTCCAGCAATAAGCAAGAAGGTTGACGCCCCGATAAACGCCTCAAAGCCTCGCAATTCCGAGTATGAAACGCCTCTTCGCACCCACCCAGCCACCGGAGACGCGAGACAGAGACAGAGACAGAGAGAGAGAGAGAGAGAGAGAGAGAGAGAGAGAGAATTTGCTGGGGAAGTTAGATGAATAAATACATCACCGTATATCATAATGCATGTAGGATAATAATAATAATAATAATAATAATAATAATAATAATAATAATAATAATAATTATAATAATAATAATAATAATAATAATAATAATAATAATAATAATAATAATAATAATATTAATATCAATAATAATATCCCGTTAAGCATCAGCACACAACACAACACAATGTAACTCATCCTTTCATCATCCTGAGGCAACTTAACATATATATCATTAAAACTCAAACGCACTATGTAACACCAGAGGACCAAACTCATGCACACACACACACACACACACACACACACACACACACACAGTAGGTCGTCACCGTAAACACATTCGCTGGTGTCACTCCCACAAAACAAGTGTCCTTTATATGGTCGGGAGGGAGGAGTCGGCAAATTCTTAGCCAGGGGGGTCGGTTTCTGCCCAACCCGCGCGATGCCGTGTGACCGAGGGAACGCAAATGACGGACGAGCTGTATTGGGTTCAGAGTGTAGGGAGATTTTTGGCTGATGATACTGATGGTTTTGGCAGTGATACGAAGAGAATAGTGAGAAAAAGAAGAAAAGGAGGAGAAATAGAGAAAAAGAGTAAAAACACCCTTCCACAACCACTAACAGCACTAACAGCAGCAACAACACTACCTCCCACACACAACTAATAACAGTGACAACGAAGAGCTGGAGAAGAAAAGGAAAGCATCTCCCATATCACGTCCAGCAAGTGTGTCTCTACCCCTGTCCTGTAAGTTCCGCGGAGTAGTGTCGCCTTGGACAGCCTCAGCTCCCCTTGTTAGGCGCGCAGAGTAGCACAGGGGAGGGAGATAACACCCACTACTAGCACGCAACGCTAAATAAGGCTTGGAGATGCCGCGCGACGACTCCCGCTGCGAGTGAAGGATAGAATGGGGAAGGTGACGCCGGGGCGGAACTGTCTCCGGGCAGTGTGTGTGGGAGTGTGAAACAGGCGGGCACACGTATACTCTGCCTCTCTTATAAGGCTGGATGGGATTCTAAAGGAGCAGTAGAGTAATAACATCAGTCTATAAGTTCTATGAAGTGATGATCATGTTCCATTAACTTGCCATGTAGTTTATTTGTTGACCAGTCGAGATGTGCACACGTCATGCTACGTTGTTGTTTTTTTCTTGTACACGACGAAATATGATTGTAAAGAAGCAGCGGAGCAAAAGTGCAGCAAAATAAATAGTTCACACTAACGATTATGTGAAGTGTGTTTTTAAGTTAACCAAAGACTTATTCTTTATTTGTAGTCGTGTTTGTTGGAGTTATATGAATGATGAAAATCCCACAACCAAAGATCTTTAAGGTGCAACCGAGTACTAAAAAAGTAATTATTATATCGTTCGTAAAATTAAACTATTACGAATGTTTTCCCTTTAACTTGGTCTATGTGTTTCCTGTATGATTGTTGAGCAGTTGAGGCCACAACGGACACTCCACAGCCATGCTTATGTATATTGAAGTCATTCACCTCTTGAAGTCCCCACTCACTCCACCATCCTGTCCACGCCTGATGACGATATTGCAAGAGAGGGAGGGGACGAAGTAAGGTAAGACGAGAAGGGAACGAGTGAGGGAGGTACACGTCACACGAGAACCAAATGGAGGGAAGGTGTGAAAATGATCCCGACGAAAACCACCATTACCACCTTCACTCTCGAGGGCGAGGCGCGATAGTGTGCTGCGAGGGAGGCGGCGACGGGCGGCCCTCAAACCCTCACACGCCGGGGCTGCGAAGACTTTCAGGGACTGGCGTCAGAAGCTTCTCGGTATCTGGGAGGTGATCTGGGTGCACCTCAGCGACGGCAGCACACAAACCTGCCACTCCTTCCCCATCCTAGGGTTCGCATCCCTCCCTCCGTCCCTCCCATCACCAAAACGGCGCGTATAAACGAGACAGGTAAAAGATCAGGTAGGAGGGAAATAACCTGCTTTTTAAAATCTTATACAAGTGTTGGATATTCACAAAACTCTTAGATTGCATGTTTATACACAAAGCCGCCACTTTCTTTGGGGTGGCAACAAGCTGCAGTTTATACATTAACTTGAGATGTAGCAGAAAGGATTGATGGCGTGGCGGGAGGAAGGAGAGCCCCCAGGACAGGAGGAGGCAGACACAGGATGAGTGAGGTGGCCCAAGGCAGACACTGGGGTAGTGAGGGAAGGGAGGATGGAGAGGTGAAGAAAAAAAGACTGGCGGAGTGAGGGGGTAGAGGGGAGGCTAAGGTGGTCAGGTCGCGGCAGCCAGCGTGTGGGGGAGCGAGGGGCGGGCAGAGGCAAGGCCGTGGCGGCGGGCAGATGGCTGACGGCTGTCGTGATTTAGGGCCGCTGAGTGGGAGGAGTGGCAAGCTCAGGTCTGGCTAGGGGCGACACACACACACACACACACACACACACACACACACACACACACACACACACACACACACACACCGTTCCGTTACAACACTCTTATTTTATGTTGTATAAATCAAGAGCACTTTCAATATACATTTATTTCTAAAACGCGATATTAAGGATATAAAACCCATGAACCTTTTAAAATGTCACTGAAGTAAAAGCGATGACTGCACTCAACACTCCCGAAGCGATAAATGCCTGTTATTCTCATTTATTTCCTCACAACTAAAGAGAAACTAAAGTGAGAGAGAGAGAGAGAGAGAGAGAGAGAGAGAGAGAGAGAGAGAGAGAGAGAGAGAGAGAGAGAGAGAGAGTTATTTCATGTTTTCTTATTTAATGCCATCCACATTTCCTCATTCTTTTCTTTCCTACCTATTATTTTTTTTTAGTTTTTTTTTTCCCTCTTCATCCGTTTCACCTTTACCACTCTCCTTCCCCTTTCCTCCCTTCCATCTCACCCTGTAATTATGCAGCCTTTCTACTCGCACCAAAAGAGTCTTGTCGATCCATCACCAATCTATCTACCTATCTACCCATCCATCTATTTATCGATCGATCCACATTCCTATCAATCTATCCATCTATATATTAAAGTACTTGGTTATCTATCTGTCGTTCCGTATGTTTATCTGAATGTCTATCTGTCTAACTGTATTAACCTCTTCAGTACCATGACGCGTTTCCATATCATTGTGACATATTTGGTGATTTTATACAGCTTCGAAATCTTATGTAGGGGATTCAAATAGTGAAGACTGTGGCCATTAATCTTCTGACCTCCATACATCCTTGCTAATATCAATAAAAAGGTCTAATCGTACACAAAACTTAAGGCAGAAATGAGTCCCAGTAACTTACTCCAGACACATTACCGGGAAAAAAATGTAACATAACAAACAAAATGTACTCCTCAGAATTACAACTCACAAATATTTAAAACTAAACAAAATACATGTGACTGTCTTCAGGCATTCATTTCGCGATAACATATTGATACTGTTAGAAAGATTACTGCGCTGCTTATGAAAAAAGTTCTCACTAACATAACTTACACATGAGAACGCCACTCAAAATAGAAAATGTGAGAAAAAGAGGAAATTAACTAAATCAGGAGGCCATAAAAAAAAAAAAGAAGGAAAGAAGGGAGGGTTGTGTGACGAAATAAGGGAAAAAACAGAAATAGCAGAGAGAGAGAGAGAGAGAGAGAGAGAGAGAGGGTCGGGCAGGATGTGGGATGGGGCAGGGTGGCTTTGAACATGAGAGGAGGGAGAGAGAATGAGAGAGAGGAAGGAGAGAGGGAGGGAGGGAACGAGGGAGGGAGAGAGGGAAGGGAAGGGAAGTGGGGATGAGGCAAGGGGAGGGAAGAAGGGAAGGCACGGGACAGGACAGATGGGAGGGGAGAGGAAATCAACGGTCCTTGAAGAAAATTAGCAGACCAATAGCCCTAGGAAGTCTAAGGGTGTAATTTGGTTGGCGGGATGCAGGTGAGGGACGCGAGGTGGCGCCCCGAAGCATAATGAGGGAGGTGGGGGAGCTGAACCTAGACACACCATCCCCGTTATAGCAGCAGCACGCCCTCTTTCCTTTAGCCTTTAGTGAAATGCTGCAGGGTGGCTGTGAACGTGTGTGTGTGTGTGTGTGTATGTGTGTGATCTAGAGGCAAGTAATGGTGCCTGGTGAAGGGATGTGGAGAGGCAGTGAGGGTGTTACAAGATAAGGGGTTGTGGAATAAAGGGATGTAAGGTAAATAGAGTGTGTTATTTCGTTGTGAGGTTGGGATTGTGTGGGTAGGCAGATACGGAGGAAGGAAAGACACACACACACACACACACACACACACACACACACACACACACACACACACACACACACACACACACACACACACACACACACACTCTTTAAACTACAGTATAACAATATTTCAGGCTTTTTTTTTTTCTCTCTCTCTCTCTTTCCAATTCAATTCGCATCTGGGTAAGAGTTCAGTACAGCTTTCTCTCTCATAAAGTGAAGTCTCATTTCGGACAGATGTGTGTGTATTGATTTCCTCTATAAGGGTGAGAGAGTGTGTGTGAGTGTGTTCCAAATGCTTAATGGAGGCAGCACTTATAAGATGCAATGGTTTGAAAGGAACGACACCATAAAGTGTAAATTGAGGTGAAAAGAAAAAAAATACTAACGTAAATGGAAAGGAAAACAAACAAGAGAGAGAGAGAGAGAGAGAGAGCGAGAGAGAGAGAGAGAGAGAGAGAGAGAGAGAGAGAGAGAGAGAGAGAGAGAGAGAGAGAGAGAGAGAGAGAGAGAGAGATAATTACCAAACACTTGTAGGAAATCCAGAAAGATTTACACCTGAATAATATGATAAAATAATAATAATAATAATAATAATAATAATAATAATAATAATAATAATAATAATAATAATAATAATAATAATAATAATAATAATAATAATAATAATAATAATAATAATAATAATAATAATAATAATAATAATAATAATAATAATAATAATAATAATAATAATAACAAGAGCAACAACATTAACAACAAGAACAACAACAACAACAGGACACACGCACGCGGCTGTACACATTTATGACATACATCACCCTGATATAATGGAGCGTAATGGCCAGCTTGGCTTTATTATGAATGGGCGCCACGACTCACCCAACACAAGGGGGAACAAATGAACCGAGACACTCACACACACACACACACACACACACACACACACACACACACACACACACACAGCCAAGCCCGTCACATTTCCAGGCCGGCAGGACATCAGCACTGGAATAACTTCACCCTAACGCTGAGGATTATGACCATCACGTTAACAGACAAACGGGGGTAATGAAATGAAGGCTCCCTAATAAGCTTCGGACGTGGGGAGGAGGAGGAGGAGGAGGAGGAGGAGGAGGAGGAGGAGGAGGAGGAGGAGGAGGAGAAACAAGAAGATGGGGAATAGGATGAGGAGGTAGGATGATAGTAGCAAGTAGAACATTTGGCCATCGAGAATCTATTTATAATGTGATCTGCTACTATGATGATGTTGACGATGATGATGATGATGACAAAATAGAGGAGGAGGAGGAGGAGGAGGAGGAGGAGGACGAGGACGAGGACGAGGACCAAAACGAAAACAAAACGAAAACGAGGAAGATGAAGAGGAAGAGGAGGAGAAAGAAGAAAATGGAGAAAGGACGATAAGAAAGAAGAGTCCAATCTAGCAGAAAGTATCGTAGCAAAAAGGATGATATGGAGAAGGAAGTGAAAAAAGAGAAAGCAGAATTAATAAGACCAGGAGAAGAAGAATGAGGAATGAAGGCCTGCCAGGTGAAAGTGAGCGTATGGAGTGAATATGTATCCCTGTGGTCGTCTTTCCCGGGGGAGACAAGACGTTCAGGCAACAATAAGGTGAGGTGAGCTGATGTGGCCGCGATGAAGGCGTAATTACCGACACATCAATAGCAGGTATGAGGGAATCCAGGACGCGCCGCAGCCTTGAATGGGCCGCGTGGGTAGAAATGATGGGTATTTAGACCGATTCAAGTCATTAAAGAAGGATTGACAAGGCATTATTGGGTGAGAGAGAGAGAGAGAGAGAGAGAGAGAGAGAGAGAGAGAGAGAGAGAGAGAGAGAGAGAGAGAGAGAGAGAGAGAGAGAGAGAGAGAGAGAGAGAGATAGCAACCAAGGTGCCAAGATTCAGTACATGTATAGAAATAACAAAAAGAAAAAAGAAAAAGAAAGAAATAAAGAACATAAATGAAAGGGAAATGAGTGATAGGAAACAGAAAAAGCAATGTATTGATGCGTCGAGGAGGAGGAGGAGGAGGAGGAGGAGGAGGAGGAGGAGGAGGAGGAGGAGGAGGAGGACACTGACAGAGGGAGCCTTTAAGAAGATCCCATAAGCGGATGTGTCAGTCGAGTATGGGAGAACCGCGGGGGAGCTCGCTGGTTACTCCCGGACCCAACCAACGGCAGACCGGGAGGGGAGGAATGTGGCCAGCGGGAGGAGAGAAGGTGGAGGAAAGCGAGAGAAGGGTGGGAGGGCGTGAGACCGGGAAGAGGAGGAGGAGGGACATTAAGAGATGCATGAGTGGAGGTGTATAAATGTATCTTTAACTTGTAACTGGTGCAAGAAAGAAAAAGAAAGGTTTGTCTTACACACACACACACACACACACACACACACACACACACACACACACACACACACACACACACACACACACACACACACACACACACACACACACACACACACACACACACACAAATCGAGTCACACACATGCATGTTCGACAGAGCGCGGCATGGGAGAGATTGATAAAGAGATACGGAAGACGAATGAGATACGTGGAACAAAGGTTTGGTCATGGTGGTGGCAGCAGCAGCAGCAGCAGCAGCAGCGGCGGCGGCGGCGGCGGCGGCAGTGGAAGGAAAGATGGGTGAGAGATGCAGCAACAGAATTTGCGGCATAAAAGTCATTAATCTTAGTTATTCTTAAAGAGATGCACAATAATAACAGTGAGGAAAAGAGTACCGGTAGCGTAGATAGGTAGATTAGTAACAGTAGCCACACCACAGCTGGCAGTGGGCGGCAATGGGTGTTGGTGGGCTGCTGTGGGTGGCGGGCGGAGACCCCTAGTGGGCGGCGTCGGGGGCACATTAGGCCACCCTCTTGGGAGGGCAAAAACTCAACCTCAGTTATGGGATTTATACACTTTTATTTCCCTTCCCTCCGCGGGTGCCGCTGGGGATTTGGAAAACTCCATGATCACGGGAACAACAGCTACGAGGGGGAGGAAACCCAAGAATGGAGGGGGAAGAATGAGGGATTTCTCTTATCCTCGCTCGCCCCTTCCTTCCCTCCATCCCTCCTGTCCTCCCTACCTTCCTGCCTCATCCCCTCTCTTTTGCCTCCTCTTTCGCCATTTCTCTTTCTACTCTTATGCCTTCTCCTGGTCCTTCTCTCTCCCCCTTCCTACCTACCCTTCTCTCTCCCTCCTCCTTCCTCCCTCCCTCTGTGACAAGGACTGAGAGATGGAGGGGAGCTGGTCGTGAGGAAAAACAGGGATGTGAAAAAAATAATGGAAATTTACGCTCCTTTCCTCTCCATATTTTTCATTCTGTTTATAGTCTTGTTTGAACTCCATGGATGTTTGTATGTTTGTATGTATGTGTGTATGTGTGTATGTATGTATGTATGTATGTATGTATGTATGTACTGATGTTTTGTGTGCAAGCGCCAAAAAAAAAAATTGATTTGTAGTGAATTATAGTAAAGGCTTACTACAAAGTCTTCTATGTTTAATATATTTTAGTGTGTGTGTGTGTGTGTGTGTGTGTGTGTGTGTGTGTGTGTGTGTGTGTGTGTGTGTGTGTGTGTGTGTGTGTGTGTGTGTGTGTGTGTGTGTGTGTTGTGTGTGTGTGTTCTTTGTTTCATTACGTGTTTTGGGCGAGAGAGTGTTGAGTGACAAGAATAGTAAGGAAAAAAATGTGTTTGTCGGGCAGCCTCAGGTAGAAGCGATGAGACAGGAGGGTTGGGAGCGAGAGGTGTCGGGTGGCAAGGGAAGGAGAGTCCCATTAGAGGTGTGAAACTACAGACCGAATAAAAGACAATGGGAGGGTTAGGCCACAGAGAGAGAGAGAGAGAGAGAGAGAGAGAGAGAGAGAGAGAGAGAGAGAGAGAGAGAGAGAGAGTGTGTGTGTGTGTGTGTGTGTGTGTGTGTGTGTGTGTGTGTGTGTGTGTGTGTGTGTGTGTGTGTGTGTGTGTGTGTGTGTGTGTGTGTGTGTGTGTGTGTGTGTGTGTGTGTGTGTGTGTGTGTGTGTGTGTGTGTGACAAACCAAATTATATGTAAACGATGACCATTAAGATAAATCAAACGTGCATCTCAGTTAATCCTAGAGATGGAGACTTGACAAGGGAGTGAAAAAAAAAGATTTAACAGAAAAAGTTACCCAAAGAACCTAACGTTCATCACCATTAATTTGGCAGTACTTCAGAAAAAAAAAAACAGCTTCACACGAGAGACGGGATGAGAGTGGATAAAAAGGGAGAGGAAAAAAAAAAGAGGGCAAACAGGCATGGAGTTAGGGAGAGGGAGAGAGGGAGAGACGGGAACTGTGTACTAGAATGGAGAGGAGGGAGAGGGGCGGTGCAGGATGAGTGTGGTAAGAGGGAGAAAAGGAGGGGAGTGGGAGGGCCTCGCTCAGCCCCTCGCCTGCGGACAATTAAAGCCTGGGCAGCGGCAGTCACAATGGCTCAAGGCAGATGGTGGAAGGCTAATGTGGATATTGGATTTTGGTAAGATTAAACCTGACTACATGGACGAGGCTGCTCCAGCTGACGAGTGAAAAGCTTCCTACACATGCCCTGATACCGCGAGGCGCGCAACAAACGCCTCACAGTACATGCCACAGTTTATCTGGACCGGATAAACCTTCACAGCCTGTTGGGTAAACGACGCGGCATTGTTATGAGGGATGCAACCATGAGGTGGCGCCTGTCCCTGCCTCGCCCGTCACGCCGTGGGGCTCACGGGATTGCCATGCATTGCCTCACCGCCCACTCATGACGGTCTCCACCACCGCAGGGCCTCGCCTCGGAAACGTTCAGCAAACATTATGCAACCCCATGATGGAGTAAGAAAGAAGGACTATCTTAAGAGAGAAAAGAAAGAAAAGTGGAGTGTCCATTTTCACAATTACTGTAATTAACGTACGCCCAAAGAAGACGTCCTTTCAGTTCGGCGACGCTGTGTGAGGTCAACAAAGCGGCTCGACCCGCGGACACTGGTGTAACCAATTACAGAGAAAACCATAAGCATTTACTTGTTCTTATCTTTGGGAAGTGGTGTGACCGCGGCGGCAGTCCGTTGCCGGGGATACATTACAGATGGTCCTCACAGCTGCCAGGACACCTAAATTACCCACACTGGTCTCCAACAGGTAGAGGAACAGTGAGCGCAATTATCCACCTCCGCCTCCGCCAGCCGTCGGGCCAACCTTTCTCCTTCCTCACCTTCCAGCATTATCAGTGAGCCCCGAGGTCACCGCGGCAAATGGCCTCTATTTAGTGACCTCTCTAAGTCCGAAAGTGATTTGGTGAGTGACCTCAGCAGTCCTAATCCTGAGCCTGAAAAGATTCGCAGATGCTGGTATTTTTGTTTTGCCGACCCGACGACCCCGACGCGGCCACGAGAAGAGTGAGCCTGACGTCAAAACCTTAATATAGTAAAGTATGAGTTGTATGTTCGTGAACCAAGAGAGTTATTTTCATACCACTGGTTTTGGAGCGGCTGAAGAAAGGAAAGCAGCATCTCTCTCCCACACATGGCTGCGGCTTCCTAACGCGTTACCCAGTGAATCATCACACCTGTACCAAAGACGCAGCTTAACACAACACAAAAGAGGCTCTAAGATCTTTTAAGAAACGAGAATGATTGCCTGAAAAGTTAACTGATTAGCACTCGCCCCCTCCTAATGGCCCACCAGCCAGGTAGGGCCGCAGAGGTAAAAGAGTGGACCGAGGGGTGGGGAGAGATGCTATCAGGAAGGCGGCGGGGTGCTTAGGGCGCTGCCACAGAACTCTTAAGAAGGTAGAAGTACCCAAGGGGATGGGAGTGAACACCGGCTGGAAGACGACCACGTAAATACCGACCAGAAGAAAAAAAATACAGAAAAGTGAACGAAAATAACATTTGAACATGATGGTAATGAGCGGCGCGACAAGACACGAACAGGCGAGGTAATCACGAAGATATTTCACCTGCTGCCTCCCCCACTGTGTGAACCAAACCTTTAGTGTTATGTACAAGCCTTGGCACACCGAGCGATGCCTCACGTCCACCCAACACGACAATGGATTCAAGGACAGGAGGGACCACTAAGGAGGAGGAACTGAAGGAGCTGAATAGAGAAGAGCAAGTCACATGAGATAGGGAGGGGTAGGAGTAGGGCGTCTGTCTGTGTTCCCGTGCCCACGCCAAGACCTTATCGGGCGACGGGCGGTGATGGAGTGGTTCGTATACAGCCGCTTGTTACCGACTGATACCGACACGTATAAGGCGCGGCGGGAGTCGGCTAAGGAATGTCCTCAATGATCATTATTTCAGTTTTCCGGCCGAAGTACAAGACCCACCCATGCGATAGTGAGGAGAAAAGGGCCTATGGAGCTTATCATAGTACTGTACCTCGTCCTCTCTCTCTCTCTCTCTCTCTCTCTCTCTCTCTCTCTCTCTCTCTCTCTCTCTCTCTCTCTCTCTCTCTCTCTCTTATTCCTAGATATTCGAAGCAACATTCCTTACTTGCTAGAAAAAATGGCCCTACATATGAAAATGAGGGAGGGAGGGAAGGAAGTGGGAGGTGAAGGAGAGGGTAGGAGGGGTCAGGGGAAGCGTGTGACCGTGTTGACGGCGATGGTGTAGCAGTGTATGTGAGACTGGTAACTTATGTAGAGACACCCTGCCCTGGGCTTTCCATACCGGTCTCTCTCTCTCTCTCTCTCTCTCTCTCTCTCTCTCTCTCTCTCTCTCTCTCTCTCTTGTGTTACATTTACATACGTGCAGCTGGCTCTTTCTCCCTTCTCTTTATTCCCCTTTTTTCACGTTTCTTTTTTCTTTTTTGACCTTCAGAATATATACATATTTTACTGTTCATCCTCGCATATTTGGACGAGAGAGAGAGAGAGAGAGAGAGAGAGAGAGAGAGAGAGAGAGAGAGAGAGAGAGAGAGAGAGAGAGAGAGAGAGAGAGAGAGAGAGAGAGAGAGAGAGAGATTAAAACATTTCACTCATTAAAAACAAACTCACAAGAAAGATGCATAAACATACACGCGGAAAAATAATTGCACCATAAATATCAATACTGTTTTATTTTTTTTTTACTAATCAATAAATCATAAACAAACTTTCGGTTCTAACTCTCACTTATTCCTTTGTGTTCATTTGCGTGTCTGTCAGCGCTACGTGACCTCATTGTTATGGTACGTCTGAATTCAATCACTATTCGAGATCGCTGTTTTCAATTACCCCTTTCTAGTTGTTTAGTTGTTTTTGTCTTATGCTCTTCTTTCACTTTGTTTCTCGTTTCTTATTGCATTGTATCTTTCCATCTTATAGTTCTTCATCTTCTTTAAATTCTTATCTTGTGTTACTCAAGTATAAATGATTAACACCTTAGTCTTCTACTTTCAATATACATACCAATATTTTTTCCCCTTCCCGTGACCATGAGCAAGACGACCGCGGTACAACCCACGCTTGACTCGCCTTGTTTTTACTTGTGGTCGCAAAGCCCCACCAGCAGCGCGCTTTCCACCTGTGGTTGGCGTTGCACCGAGAGGGGAAAATGTTACTCTTCCACCACTGTTTGTTAGCCTCCATACCTAACACGCTTGCTTCCTTTAACTATCATTTTCCGGTGTAGTCAAGGTTGTGGTTCTGGTCCGTCGCGGTGTTGTTACGTGTGTGTTTGTTGTGTCATGTGTCCTTTGGGGATGAATTACGACACGCCGCTTTCCCAGAAGGGACTATTATGTGTCGGTGACAGGTTTCATGAATGACCGGTCTTTTTTTTTTTTAGTTTCTATTGAGTGAATCGCAGTTATTGACGTCAGCTTGATATGTCAGCGTAACATGTACAAATCTGCGAGAGTAATAATACGAAAGACACACTGGCAAGGAATAAAAGTGAAAGGTAAAAATAAACAGAAAATGCGATGATCATCTTTTTGTGTTAGTTGGAGGAGAAGTAAATTTAACACAGTCTGATAAAGCAATTCATGACTATCAAACAAAAATAATACATAGAAAGAATTTAAAGTGTCTAGGATGTTTAAAAGAATAACAAAAAAAAAGTGAAGTAGAATAATATAAAAGACGTAAACATGGATCAGCTATATGAAACATTAGTATTTGGTAGAAAACCACAAACATTACAAATTATTCATGTTAATAAGCATATGCCCACTCTAGGGACACGAAAAAAGATGCAAAAACTTTCTTATAATCTTTACCTTTATTCTCATCATTATCAACAAGGAGAATTTCGTTCAGCGTTTCGCATCTCCTATCCGTCAGAGTTAATAATTTCTTAAC
>NC_059298.1:9748868-9788868 GCF_017591435.1 Portunus trituberculatus
ATTACGATAGTTCAAATGCCAATGAAAGCACACACACAGACACACACACACACACACACACACACACACACACACACACGTCTATCATTACTTCACAATACAGTACTTCCTCATATCTTCACCACTTTCATGCCAATTTTCACCACCATCGTTCAAGTGCATAATTAACCGCTACTTTGTACTGCGTAACTCATTATTCTGACTCCCCGCAGCATCACACAATTCACAACCATCTGCACCACCACCTTAATTCCCATCAATACTCATCACCTACTCGCCTTGCAAAAACACACAAGAGCACCACCACCCACCACCACCAACACACCTCGCTCCTTCTTGACTCTCCTCTGAAGGATCCCCACGTTCCCTTCTGAGTTCACTGTCATGCCCTTGAGTGTACTTGCCGTCCCGTTAGCGCCCCATCACCTCGCCCAGGCGGCACACAACGCACTCGGACAAGTTTACTGTGCCGTGGAGAAAGTCATAACAAGTTGCGAGCCTGGGGAATGGACGTGCCAGGAGGGCGGGCGCGAGGATTAAGACTCGGCGCGCTGAGCTGAATGAAAGTCCAGGAGCTAATGCTGGGTAATGGTGGGTGGTGTTTGTTCCTCACACACTCTGTCGAGACCCCGCAGCGATATCTCCGCCTCCTGCTGCCGCCCTGTTTCTCGGAAGCTCTTAAGTACCCAAACAAGCTGCCACATTGCTCTGGAAGGGTCACGCTTCCATCCTATTTTGCTCCGGCCCTCGCTCTCAATAGGGTTCGCCATTCTGGGAATTTCTGACGACCTGAACCACAACTTCACCTTCTTCTTCCGTCTCCTGCCTCCCAAAGCCTGCGTTCCTTCAAAGAGCTTCGGAACCTTTTTATATCTTTCAGCGAGTTTTCTATTTTTACGTAGCTTCACACAGAGCACCCTCTGGATCTGACGTTTTTGTTGCGTTTAATAAAATTTCAAAATAATTTTCGTTTCTCTTTGAGCGGAGATTGATACGCTTTGGGCACATATTTGATATTGATTTTATTATACCTCCTTCAGATACTTTTCCTTGGGCATGAGAACGGAACAAATCGTGACCGTAACAATAATAAAAGATCACAATGGCTGTATCGGAACCAAGACACGTGTGGCCGTTGCACAAACTCGAGCTGCGTGACCTCAGTTTCCAGTTATAGGAAAGGGTGGTTGAATTTGGGTGAGTCTTGCCGCCTTCCCTAAATTCATTGTGAGGGAGAATGAGGACGGTCACCAAGGACTCCGCAGCTTTCAGCAAAATAAAAGACTTTTTGGTTCTATTTCACACACTGCAAGTAGAAGCACCCAGTAGACTGGTATACTTACAATATAAGGCCAGTGTTCCTACAAAGACTCCGTCTAAGACGCCGCACCAGGTAGAGACAGACAATGAGAGTGACTGCGACAGGAGATATTAAGTAACTTCCTTTATGGTCTTGCGGAATATAGCCGGACATTATTGTCTTGGCAGAGAAAGTCATCCCGTTATAGCGTTCTTTACGACGACCAGTCCATCAAGCGGGGAAAGGTACCCGGCGATAAAACTTAGAACTGGATCAGGAAAGTAGACGGAGAACAGACATAGTAGAATAACTAAAAGGCTAAAAACTGAAGACAAATGTATTACGCATGGAAGCACAAAGAGTAAAAAAAAAAAAAAAAAAGGATAAAAGAGAAAATGTGACAGATGCCAAACACGAGAGATGTAAAAAGAAAACGTAGATGATTAAATGAGAGTAGAACATTCAAAGCATAAAATACATAGTAAAGAGTATAACGAAATAAACATATGTAAGCTTCCTTAGCGGTACAAGATAGGAGAGAAAGAAAAGAAAGATAACCATTGGGAATAAAAACACAATAATAACAAGTGAACGAAAAAGAAATGCAATAAAAGAAGTGGGAGAACATAATCGAACGCATAAATACAGTGACTTGTAAAATTTAGTTAAGAGAACGATTTAGGTTAGGAATGAGAGTATGGAAAAAAGGCGAAAGGTTCAGGAGAGAGAGAGAGAGAGAGAGAGAGAGAGAGAGAGAGAGAGAGAGAGAGAGAGAGAGAGAGAGAGAGAGAAATCACGCTGATAATAAATAGCATGTTGATTTATTTGGGATATTTGTTTGTCAAGAGAATAGCGACGTGTACACATACCCCAACTAAAGCTCTCTCTCTCTCTCTCTCTCTCTCTCTCTCTCTCTCTCTCTCTCTCTCTCTCTCTCTCTCTCTCTCTATCTGAGTCTGCCTTATCCACAAAAGGAAGGAAGACGTGAAGGACCAGCCCTGGTGCCGCCTCAGGGTGCTCAGAGCCTTGCCGCGCTGTGAGGTTGCAAGAGGCAGGTAGGTGAGGGGAAGTGCACCACACATAAATGAGAGGACAGAGGGAGAGAAAGAAAAATACATATATGCCAAGGGAAGACAGGATGCAGATGGAGAGTGAAATGACAGGAAAGTTATGTAAAAGAAAAAAAAAAACACGTGAAATGTTGACAGAATGATTAATTTAGTTGAGAAAAAGAGAGAGAAAAAACGAACACTTAAGCTTATTTCATCAACCCAAAAAAGTCAGAGTTCACAGGTAATTTAGAAGACACACTGCAACGTGAATATACAGCGAGGTGTTGGAATGCATTTGAATTAAGTGTAAATACAAGTAAGGTGAAGGTGGAAGGTCAGGTCTCAGGGAGCAAGAAGTACGCAGGCACTGGTGAAGCCAAACACAGACCTAGCTAGTATGAAAGTCAAATCTTGCGGTGAGCGGCAGGAAGCACCACACGTTATTTTGCTAAGGTTTTCTTTTTTTTTTTTCCTGGAATCTCATAAGGGAGAGTAAGAAGATAAGAATATTGCTGTCGTTTCTGGAATTATTTTTTTTCTCTCTCTCTCGGTCTCACTGTTCTTGTTTTCCAATCCGTATCTTCCGTTTCCCTCTCATCTTCCTTCATATCTTCCTCGTCTTTCTCTAATTTATTTTCTTATGTATTTTCTCGTCTACATCCTCTTCCTCATCATCCTTCCCTATGTATATACTTGATAACAACTCCACAACACACACACACACACACACACACACACACACACACACACACAGGGATGGCATCGTTTCATATTCAAACAGCGGAAGTCATGAGGGTCGCGAGGTCGAGGCTTGAGCGGAGGAGCACGAGCCACGATATTATAACTGTGTCGTCGTGTGATGGCGTGTTTTCTGACCAACTAATTTCATACTATATTAGCCACCACCGCGCTCACCTCCAGGTGGATGTTGCCGCAGTTAGTGTCGTTCTGCCTTGAGTCGACTTTCCTCTCTTCGTCGCCACATCCACGGCATGGAGTAATAATATTTCATCTGTTACGCCAAGGCTATCATTTTCATTAAAAAGTAAAATAGTGGAGTGAAAATGATACTCAGTGTTGTGGTGATATATGAAGATTCACATTACTCATGTCAACTTTTTTCTTTCCGTTCTTCATTACATAATGAAAAGACACACACACACACACACACACACACACACACACATTATGCAATCGTGTGTCGGCATGCGGTGTGGAGCGCATCTATGTGCCTGGCGTGGAGATGGATCAAGGCAGTGTTGTCAAGGATCAGCAGTGATTCCCTCCTTCCCACCGAACACACTCCTCACTCGCTCTCCTCTCAACAAATTCCGCACTCCTCCCTCTCCCGCTCGAGGCTCTCAGCACTAAACCTGCTCTCCTCCCACTTAGTTTACTCAGAACTCTGCCTCCCTCTCCTCCTCTCGCCGTGCTCAGTTTACTCAATATTCCAGCAGCCGTCAGGGGAATGTGACCCCAGCCACGTCCCCCTCTTAGCCCCCCAACCCCCTCTTCCCTTGCTGGTGAAGGACCATCGCCAGACTATTTCCTCGGCTGCACCGCCAACTCTCCATAAAGAGGAAATATTCCAAAGCTATCAACTGGCAGAGATGTACCAATACCAAACATTACGTGGATCACATTCCAATATATCAGCGATGTAATACATTTTCCTCGTCAAACTAAAGACCGCTCGTGAACGTATACAGCCGGAAAGCAATAAAAAAACACATCCTTTTTTATCTCTTTGTTAGGATTCATCCCAAAAGGGAATAAAAAAATAATTTTAAAGAGAAAACTCTACTACCTGTGACCTGCGTGTCACTGTGTTGCTCTGGGTGCCCAGCATTTCCAATAATTGAAACATTCATCCTTCCGGGGTAATTGCCTCGTTCATATCAGCGAGCGCGGCCAAACTGACGCTAAACTTGACGTTCGGTACTGACTACTTCAAGCACTTTGAGGGAAGAGCAACAGCCACGGCGTGGGAAGGCAGGCGATGATGGCCATTACTGGTGCAGAGGCTCAGCGCACTTGTACTGACGGAGTGCCATACACTGCAGCTCGTGTTGCCACCACTTCATTTAGTTTATACATACACGAGCAGAGAGAGTTCGGTTCCCACGGGCGGCTTGGCGTTCACCGGGAGGCATCGGCTTCCTGGGCCGCCCTTTCCGCCAGGACCAAGAGGCGGGACAGACCAATCAGGGGTCGTGCTGGCGGTGGCAGTGGTTCACAGACGCGGCGGGACATCAGACCACCAGGGGCGTCTCATCTCCAGGTCAACCTATCCTAACACCGCGTTTTCTTCACCTACGCCCTTGTCTTATTGATACTCTCAACAATCTTCATTGCTTTAGCTTCAATAATCCTCCTGATGCACTTTTTGTAAGTATTTTTCCATGCCTATTCATGCGCCATATATTGTTAACCTTTACTTTCACAATTTATTTCAGTTTTCTATTGGAAAAAATTGCAGAAAGAGTATATCAAAAATACATTTTCTCTCTGCTAAATGTTTCATAAAATGTTCTCGGCTGCACCATATAAAACACACGACAAGCTCAATACAAATATAATGAAAAACTTCTGTGTGGGCAGCACCGCACTAGGGATCACTCGTGTGTGTGTGTGTGTGTGTGTGTGTGTGTGTGTGTGTGTGTGTGTGTGTGTGTGTGTGTGTGTGTGTGTGTGTGTGTGTGTGTGTGTGTGTGTGTGTGTAATTCACTACGGTCGTCTGCTGGTCACCCATTACGGAGCGAGCTCAGAGCTCATAGCCCGATCTTCGGGTAAGACTGAGACCACAACACACACTCCATATATATATATATATATATATATATATATATATATATATATATATATATATATATATATATATATATATATATATATATATATATATATTATATATATTCTACTTTCTACGTCCGGTCTCCCTATTATATTAGGGCTAGGACGGTGCCTCCTGACAGAGGAGTCAGGAGGACTTTGGTTTTGGCATTTGGGAACCTTTACCCCGAGTGGATGTCCTTCCTAACCTCGGACCGTGTCTAGGATTCAAACTCGTGCGCTTGATAACCTTGGGGCCATATATATATATATATATATATATATATATATATATATATATATATATATATATATATATATATATATATATATATATATATATATATATATATATATATATATATATATATATATATATATATATATATATATATATATATATATATATATATATATATATATATATATATATATATATATATATATATATATATATATATATATATATATATATATATATATATATATATATATATATATATATATATATATATATATAAACACAGACACACACACTCACAGTTAAAGTATAGTATGCACGCAATGAATACTACTGTATGCTACCTGGCAACGTAAAGGCATTTCTTTACACCCCGAGACGTCACGAGGAAGCGAGGTCTTAATGACATGTGAACTGTAATGTTGCATCATCAAGCTTCCACCTCTCTTTCCTCGAGCTGCCACAATGTCAGCCTGACGCCTGACCAGCACGATGTAACACAGGATAACACTGTAGTGCTTCACTCGCTCACTAGGTGGTGGTGCTGGCATATCACCGCCTCTCCTTCAGCCTCATTTGACTGTCAGTGGAGATCTGACACTCGCAAAACTATATAATAAAAATTACGTATCCTGCAACTGACGGTGTTCTAATTGACACGTGGAAAACAGTCTCACTTCTCGCATAACCCTCGACATTTCAGGAAGTCGGGTCCTTTCTAACTATACACTAGCATCTTCCAACCTCGAGATCTGACATTGTCATACATTCACTTTTTGCTTTACTCTTGGATCTGACGTTGTGTAAATATATGATGAAACTGCGGCGTCGTGGTGTGTGCGTTATCGAGATGAACAACATACAGACAACGAGCGCCTACTTCCGTTAACACTGTACGTAGATGAGTGAACGCCGCTGCTAATAATAGTTCTGTGAAGCTCATTATACTGATTAAGCTAGCAGTGGATAAGTCGGGCTGGCGAGGATCTGCACACTTCCCTGGTATCTGCCATTGACAATAGACCACACAGTTATATACGTTATATTACCGCGTCCTTGAGAATAGTGTCAACAATGTTAGATGATCTGTAAAACTGCTTTTGTGCTTAATGCTTGAGAATTATTATTTTTTTTTGTTGGTCGTGTCTCTTATTCTTGTTTGCACAGCATGACATCGCGAAAGTGAGAGACACATGACTTTATTATCAAGTGTGTTTATCACACACTCATCTATCTATAATCTCTCTCTCTCTCTCTCTCTCTCTCTCTCTCTCTCTCTCTCTCTCTCTCTCTCTCTCTCTCTCTAAACACCCGCCCTAGATACCCATAACTGACATAACTGACGTGGCCCCTGGGAAAGGAGCCCTTGCTCGACTCCTGGGGCGGCAGGGGGCACAGAGCAGCTGAGGACACAAAGCACCCCTCACACACACACACACACACACACACACACACACACACACACACACACACACACACACACACACACACACACACACACACACACACACACACACACACACACACACACACCAGTACCCAGAGAGAAGACGAGTCAAGAGTCACTCCTCCAATGCTGAGAAACCTGTAGTGAAGGCCTCTCTCGTCCGCTAATTGTCACCAGGTTACGACCACTGGAGGACTTAGGTCTTAGGCAAAGGCTCGGGTTCACAGGTTCGAGTACCAAGGACAAGATGAGGCGGCGGCGCAGACCAAGGAATAATTAGATTTGCTTGTTTGTTGATGTTGCGTTTCTTTCTTCTTTTTTTTTATGGTAGTGGTGTTCATGGTGGTGGTGGTAGTGGTAATGGTGGCTGCGTCCATGGACTAGGGGTGTGTCAGTGGTGTTGGTGACGCCTAATGATAGGTATTAGTGATGATTCCGGGTAGCAGTAATGAAGGAGGAATGCAGGCAGTCAGGCATACACGTCCCCTAGGGTATTGTGTCTGATGCTGCACTCCGAGTTCCTGGTCCTCTTCAATTACTGTCATAGCGGTATAAGTCACTCCTCGGAGGTAAGCACGCAGACTCCATTACTCTGGCCGCGGCCGCTGCCGTTATCTAGAACTTCCGGTCTCGTGTTGCATATTTCTTAGGTTTTTTTTTTTTTTCTTGTGTTCTCCATACTTTAAGCCAAAGCTTTATTTGCTGGTTTACTTTTGATAACAACTGCAAGGAATTATGAGTCCTTCACTGACAACATTTTCAGGTCACCTTGGAAAAAACTTGCCCCATCACTGGCCAACACAAGGCCCGGCCGCCACTGCCGTGACCCGCGTGATGAGGCAACTTGGCAGAACCCAGACGAGGGGCTTATAGCAGCGCAGGGGCAGGATGGTCTTGCCAGTAGTGTAAGAGTCTTTCATGCTACAACCTTGAGTTTGTTGCAAGAGAAAACTTTCTTGCTTGAATGTGAGTTGGAAATTAAGCTAGGTGTGTGTGTGTGTGTGTGTGTGTGTGTGTGTGTGTGTGTGTGTGTGTGTGTGTGTGTGTGTGTGTGTGTGTGTGTGTGTGTGTGTGTGTGTGTGTGTGTGTGTGTGTATTGAGGCTCATGTGATCACACATTTATAATTACAGTACACAAAAGTACCGAAATTCAACTTACGACAAAGACTTAAAATGTTACTGATGAAACAGGAGACGAAAACTGGCAAGGCAATGCAACGAGAAACCATGACGGAATGTTGTTTCAGCATGTCGTCGAGTGACTGTCATCTACTCCATCACATGAAAGCGCTTGTAAGCACACACACACACACACACACACACACACACACACACACACACACACACACACACAAAGAGGCAGACACCAAGCCGGCAGATCCAACAATACTCTCAGCACATAGCTTCCATTCAGTCCCCGCCGCCACACTGCCTCCATCAGCCACTCTTTACAGTGAGTCGGGCTGAGCAGCGACTGTGCGGGGGCGGGAAAGAGGGAGTGAGGAACAGACACGTGAGAAACAAGAGAGTAATGAGTAATTCACCTTTACATATAAATCTACATAAAGAGAACGTTCTCTCCATCTTTATCCGGAGCGAGGACACGAAGCACTGATGATATTTTGCATGTAATTAGTTTTTTTAAAGCTTGCTAGAAATGCTCGTCCGTAAATAACGTGCCTCTGTCCGCTCTCAGGTTTGGTAATGCAATTGAATTTACATATAAAGTGATATTCACTGTTGGTCGAGTCGTGGAGCTGCGAACACTTCGTACATTTACCAGCCAGACCTTCCTGCCTCCCTGCTTCCCTGCCTCCCTGTCTGACTGCCTACTGCCGTGTGTGTGTGTGTGTGTGTGTGTGTGTGTGTGTGTGTGTGTGTGTGTGTGTGTGTGTGTGTGTGTGTGTGTGTGTGTGTGTGTGTGTGTGTGTGTGTGTGTGTACTGAAGTATACTGCTTTTACTAGTCATTTGAGTTAATCTGATTTTACGATGCTTATGTTCTTATGATAATAAATCATAGAATACTCAAGATTATATACTGTAAAAATAAAATTGTGGTCATTAAACAACCTAACATAATTCAGTGTGTGTGTGTGTGTGTGTGTGTGTGTGTGTGTGTGTGTGTGTGTGTGTGTGTGTGTGTGTGTGTGTGTGTGTGTGTGTGTGTGTGTGTGTGTGTGTGTGTGCAGTGACCTTATGGTGAACTGCAATAATCTACGTATTACAACAACGCAACAAGTCAAAGTATTATGGACAGTATACAGCACTACGACGTAACGCACTAAGAGAAACTGGAATATCAACACAAAACCAACACCATTATAACAAAAAGAAAAACAGACTAACACAACGGATAATTCATAGCCAACACCTACTACTCCACCGTACAAATGAGCAGCAACATCAAACACGAGCAAGTGCAGACCAAACCAACTCAAACTAAGCTAAGCCAAGTCAAGCAGGGACACATAAATAAGTTACCACCTCTGGAACATGACTTGCATCTGCTCTTTGAACCCCATCTAACATTCAATAGGCAAGCGACACCCTACAGTACCTCACAACAAGCCCTACCCTTTGCCTGGAATTTTACACTGTGCCGGGCCCCGCTGGATGTGTCAGTTCTGTATCAATAATTCATATCCATCAGGGGCACGACCGGCATTAAGACAATATTACCAGGCGAGGAGAGTACCTAGAGAGAGGGAGAGTGGAGAAAGAGAGAGAGAGATGATGCTTAATAAGGTACAAGAGGGTGGAGAAGGAGACGGAACAAAGAAGCGGGTGGGCGGCTGTGTAGGTGAGTGGGTGGAAGAGGCTGGGGAGTGAGGGGCGGCTGAAGGGAGTGAAGAGTAGGGCTGAGAGGTAAAAATGGTAGCAAGGGCGAGGGGAGGGCGAGCGGAGGTTATAAAGGGTGACAAAACCATACAAAGACGAGGACGAAATGGAGAGAGAGAGAGAGAGAGAGAGAGAGAGAGAGAGAGAGAGAGAGAGAGAGAGAGAGAGAGAGAGAGAGAGAGAGAGAGAGAGAGAGAGAGAGAGAGAGAGAAATATATAAGGGAAGGAGCAAAGGGGTACCGGAGGAGGAGGAAGAGGAGGAGCAATAGACCTCTCAGCTGAGTCTTACCGGCCCTTCTGAACGCCATCGGTAAGGCGGGAGAGCTCTTGTCCCGCGGAAGGATAGAAAAAGGAGGGCACAAAGAAAAGATGAAGGAAACGTGTCGCCGGGACTCAAGAGGTGAGCGGCAAACACCCGAAGTGCATCTGAGGTAAATAACTGAACGGCTAGTGCACATCACTGAAGCAAGCCTGGAGCACGATGGTTGCCCTGGATAGAGTGACAAAACGTGAGATGCTTCAAGAAAGAAAAGCGTGTGTGGGATCTTGCTTGAAAGACGAGCTCGCTTATGTAATGGCGAAATGAATTCTTGTCACTGAAATTTACGAGGTATTTAGAGAATAGGAATGGGTATTGATATCTTCCCATTAAAGAGAAAGGCGAAAAATGAAGATACGCTGAGAAAAAAAAAAATATCAGCTTCTCTTTAACGAATGATGAAGAGTAGAATGATGATGCAATAATAATAATAATAATAATAATAATAATAATAATAATAATAATAATAATGATAATAATAATAACAATAATAATGATAAAAGTAATAATAATAATAAGAACAACAACAACAACAACAACAACAAGAATAACGAGAACAATAATGACAACAACGAAAAAGAGCAATGATAATGAAGAAAATGCGCAAGAAGAAGAAGAAGAAGAAGAAGAAAAAGAAGAAGATAATGATGATGAAAAAAAAGAAGAGAAGAGAAGGAGGAGGAACAGGAAGACAAATGCTACAATAATAATAAAAGCCTCCATCTTTACACCTCTCTTCACCTGCACCTACATCTGCACCTGCCCCATAAACCTGATTTGCATGTTATTCTGAGTCAAAGGATTTCTCTGCCCTAACCCTCGCTCGCCTCACACACCCACGTGCTGCCTCACTCCTCTGTATGTAAATTGTATATAACTGTCGCCCATCTCAGTCGTCTATATTTCCTGGCCACACCGACAGCCCGCCATTCGTCCATTTTTTTGTCCCTTGTCTTTATTTATTTATCTATTTTTTTAACAGGTGGCTCAGGAAATGTAAGTACTCAGCAGGGGTTTTTTTTCGTGTGTGATTCGTTTATTTATTTATTTTTTTTTTTCGGGGGGGGGGTGGCGTGTTACATTGGTCAAATATTTTTCTCCTCCATTATTTTTTTTTTTTTAATGAACGTTATCTTATTTATCACGTATAATAATTGTAATATATGTGATGCTTTATTTTTTCTTTTCCTGCAGATGCGCTGATGTAACAATGTCATTTTTTTTTATTATCCATTCCCATAATTGACGTCTCTCTCTCTCTCTCTCTCTCTCTCTCTCTCTCTCTCTCTCTCTCTCTCTCTCTCTCTCTCTCTCTCTCTCTCTACTTAACATCACCATATTTAGCATAACAAGTCAATATTTTATAAACAGCGATTACACAGGTTTTTTCGTCGATCATCTTCCCTTCATCACATTTAGCATTAACTTTCTTTTCTATTCCAGCCTAAGTGAAGCATCGAAATCAAAGCGTTTTATTATTATCTCCTTCCATTCAACGCTTCTAAAAGTTGCTTCGTCATCCACTGACAAGAAGCCAACGAGGAACATACGGAAGGTGTAATCTCCACATGTCGCCTTAAACACTCCAATCTGACCACCACCCCCCACCACTACCACCAACACTACCGCCGCCACCAACACTACCCTAGCAGATAAGGCCACGATAAGAGTGATAAGCAAGATACCTCAACACGTCCTTATCTCCCGTATCCCTCGACCTCCAGTAAACAGCGGGCTTATCTTATCATTAACGAATGCGTCTTTGTTTTCGCACAATGGCATAACAGAAGATAAGTATTCACCACCACCACCACCACCACCATCACCAGGCCACAAACATCTCCTGACCTGCTGAGTGTGTGACAATGAGACTTACACAATCTCTCTCTCTCTCTCTCTCTCTCTCTCTCTCTCTCTCTCTCTCTCTCTCTCTCTCTCTCTCTTAGTATAGTTTGCAGAAAGTATTTGCTTTTTCCCATTCGTTTGTGGAACGAATATCACATCTCTCTCTCTCTCTCTCTCTCTCTCTCTCTCTCTCTCTCTCTCTCAAAAACATATCATTCTATCACGTGACCGCTATTTCAAGCACAAAGCGTTTTAATATTCAATTCACCAGTTTAAGCCAAAGTTTTCAATCCTCTTTCAAACCACAATGTGAAGTTAAAAGTATCATGGAGAAAAATAATGTAGCTTTTGAACACACCACATTATCAATCCTCTGTGTGGCTCGAGCGGTGTCTTATTTTCTTTCTCCCCTCACCGTAACATTTATCTCCACAATCCTGCAGCAATACTTAGCGGTGGCGGCATTCATGTCTGGCAACTTTCTCCTTAGAAACGAGCAGCTTTCCCCCCCTTGACTCTCCTCCCGGCGCCTTTCCACTTAGCCAATTTGTTACATAATTTATGCCGCAAACTCCGCATCGCCTTTCCCCCTCCAGCCAGCCAGCTTCTCTCTCTCTCTCTCTCTCTCTCTCTCTCTCTCTCTCTCTCTCTCTCTCCACACGTCGTATTTTCTTTGTCAGCTTTTCTGGTTCACTGCTACCTCTACCTCGTACTCTCATGACATTTATGCTCCCATGAACTCTCCCTCCATCTCTCTCTCTCTCTCTCTCTCTGGTAATAAAAATAGGGAATAAAAAGTAAGTGAAAATATACTAGCTAGAGAGGGGAAAAATTGGTTCAGAATGATTTACTTTTTCGGTCAGGATGGTGAAAAACATTCGCTCCCTCCTGACTTCCCTGAATGGCTTCGCAGTTGCCCCATTTCGAGTCAAAGCCAACCGCCTGCCGCCACCCCATACACTGCTGCTTTCCCTCTCTCCCTCCCTCTTTACCTCTCTCCCTCTTTCCCTCCCTCCCTCCATCCATCCCTCGCTCTCTGCCCCTCTCAATCCCATCCACAATTCCTCCTTCGTTGTCTCCCTTCCTCCCTCCCTCCCTCCCTCTGTGAATCTCTTCCTCAATTCATCTCTCCCTCCCACCCTCTCTCAATCCCATCCACAATTCTCCCTTCTTTCCCTCCCTCAATCTACCCCCAATGCCTTTTCTACTCGTTCAATTCCTCTCTTTCTCTCTCTCAATCTCTCAATCCATTCTTCTTTTCCTCTCTTCCTCCATCCCTCTATTCCTCTTCCTTTCATTCCATTTCTCCTTCTTTCTCTACACGTTTTTTTTTTTTCTTAATTTAGTTTCTTTCCTTTTTCCATCCTTACATCTCTCTACATCTCTCTCTCTCTCTCTCTCTCTCTCTCTCTCTCTCTCTCTTACTTGCCTCCCGCTCTTTCCTATTCCCCAATTCGCTGTCGTTGACTTCCTTCCTTCCTTCTGGTCTCCATCAACCGTCCTCCACGCAGCCGCGCCACCACATCCTCCCCACAAAACAGGCAGCGCGGGGAGTCTTGCCTCACTTGAACAAAATCAGTCTTCATTCACACCATGATTACTAAAGACATTACTTGTGTCCCTGCAACCACCACCACCACCACCACCAGAGTTGCTCCTTCGATCTCTATTAATTACTCAGAGAACCTTCACAATACTCCCTCACATCCTCCTACCCTTCCTTCTCCTCTTTCTCTAATTCCCCTTTGCCCGTCATCACCCAATAAACAAATAACGGCAACGGTAAAGCGAATAATTTATCCACAGAATGTATTTGTGTAATTACGTGAACGACAGGAAGCTGATGAAGAAAGGGGAGACTTTCCTCCAACACTGAATCGAGCCAGGATATCCGCATTAATTTTTACTGGCGCAGGAAATGAGGAGAATCACTCATGGCAATGCGGCCTCTGCTAACTCATGAATCACTGACTAAGTGTGTGTGTGTGTGTGTGTGTGTGTGTGTGTGTGTGTGTGTGTGTGTGTGTGTGTGTGTGTGTGTGTGTGTGTGTGTGTGTGTGTGTGTGTGTGTGTGTGTGTGTGTTTGAGCATACGAAGTGATATCAACCTTGACCATCTCTCTTTCGCCCATTAGTTCTGAAAAAAAAATAATATGAAACACCATATGTTATATACTAAAAAAAAAAATGTAAAACGAACAGATAGACAAACATGCGCAAAGAAAAAAAAACTAGTCAGACTTTATAAACACGAACCACCCTCACCTCCCACACACACACACACACACACACACACACACACACACACACACACACACACGAGCAGGAGCAATGACAACAACAACAACAACCATTAACATGCATAAGACACATTATCTTCCTTCCTTCTATTCCGTCATTCCGTCAGGACAAAGAATGAAGGAAGAAATAAAGAAAATAAGAAATAAAACTTGAAGAACGAAAGGAAGGAAGGAAGGAAAGAATGAGAAAGAGAAAGATGTATAGAAACGAGACTAAGGATACAACTAACTCATTGACGCCAAAATTACACCTGAAACACGTGGCGGCTACCTGGAACGAGGAGGCCATGAAGGTGAACGCCAGGAGGAGGAGGAGGAGGAGGAGGAGGAGGAGGAGGAGGAGGAGGAGGAGTAGCACCAGCACGACGAAAGGGAAAGAGGAACGGAAAGGCCAGGTGAAAGGAAGGGGAGAGAAGAGGGAGAGGAGCGAAAGATGAATTAACAAAGGGCGAGGCAGACAGGCAAGCAGTGAAGCCACGGCGGTGATGAGGGAAGAGGTGAGAATGATGGAGTGGAAAGGGGGCACGGGACGAGGAGTGGGACTAAGGAGGCGATAATGGGACTGATCAATGCGAGGAGGGTGATTCAGAGAGAGAGAGAGAGAGAGAGAGAGAGAGAGAGAGAGAGAGAGAGAGAGAGAGAGAGAGAGAGAGAGAGAGAGAGAGAGAGAGTCTAAGTGATTGTAAGAGGTACGCTACAAGTTCCAAGTGACACATCCTGTACTGCACAATACAGCAAAGTGAGTGAGATAATTCAATACTGGTGGCAACACAACGGCACAGCGCAACACATTCACTAGCCACTCCAAGAATTACAGCAAGAGATCGAGGTGACTTAATAAATAGAAAAGCTATATTAGTCACATCAAAAGTACGTTCCACATCTGATAGAAAAATGAGATACTAGGTAGTAGTGTTATGAAGAAGATATTACTAGTGTTATTTCTGGAAAGGGACCTCTGATCTTAAGTAACCAATGAAAAGACTAATGAAAGTGAAATTATATGAGAAAAAAACTGATACTAAACAAAATGAATAACAAAAAAAACATTATTATTTTTAAAACTTTCATTACTGGGACACATTTTAACTTTGAGATTTGTGTACGATTAGGCCATTTTATTGATATCAGGAAGGGTTTATAGAGATCGAAAGATTAAAGGCCACAGTCTTTACTATTGTAATCGACACATGAGTTTCTGAAGCTGTACAAAATACCAAACAGTAAGCAGAATGAAAATGGAAACACGTCACGGTACTGAAGGGGTTAAAAGTCAAATATTTTATCACTCAAGAATATTTCATAAAGGACATAAAAATATATGAATACTTAGATAAGAGAGAGACATTTGGACCACCGCACATATCCTCAAAAGACTCATAACTTAAGCAAACCAGAAAGACATCAAGAGGAGACCAAACCAGACCAGAGCAGATGAGACCAAGCCAGACTAGACGCAGTGGACAGCTGATACATACTTACGAGTAAATACCTCTCAGTGGGTAGCGCGACGGACACTGCTTATTCTTGGTATCCAATGCATGTGGGAGTCAGAAAAACAGAGCCATTATACTTCTCCCTTTTGGCTCCACCTAAGACTCCCCCACCGGTATCCTTGAGGGAGGCACAGGGGTAAGTAAGAACGGCAGTAGTGGCTATAGGTATCCCGGCGAAGTAGCTATTTTCGGCAACTTCGAGAGGACTTTTTATTTTTCTCTCTCTCTCTCTCTCTCTCTCTCTCTCTCTCTCTCTCTCTCTCAGTATGCCTCACCCTGTTTCTCCCTCTCCCTCCCCGTCCCTTCCCACGTGCTATACTTTCGCCGCGTGACCGCCAAGGAAAGTGCCGCAGCTGCCGTGGCCACCCTCGTCTTGCATAATAACTCGTGGGTTTCCCTTTCTTCTTCACTATTTGGTTGGAGGAATGTTTGGTTGATATTTGTTGCGTTTGTTGCTCTGGTATGTTTATTGGCAAGTTTATAGGAAGAAAGTGGAGCATATTAGTATTTTTTTTTCGTGTTTATTGGTAGTTTTATGAGAAGATAGTGGATTATATCTTTTGCTCTTGATTCCGTATACTAACAGAAAGTTTTATGAGGAGAAAGTAAACTATAAATGTGTGTTTATTCCGTATGTTTCCCCACTTACATAAGAGAAAAATTAATTAGAATTCCTTTCATCCCATGTGTTTGTAGAATCCTTCTTGTTCATGTCACTCAAGGATGTTACCGCTACACTTAATTGCTCCACTGTCAACGCTCGTGGCTTCCAATAATGCCGTTATTACAGTTTCCTAACCCGACAAATAATCCTGCAGACAGTACCACTAGTAATGCCACCATCACCACCACAACCAAACCATTCCTGTTATCACTGCGACTGCAATCATCACAATAAAAGTCATCATATCTCAGTTTCTCTTACTTTCGAAATTCATACAACTTTTTCTTACCGCAGCTTATTTCACCACCAGCACCATCACCGCCACAAGTACAACATCACTCCTGCTAGCATTACCTCCATCAACAAAATCTTCATCACTATCGAGATCATCATCATTACTACCATACTGCTACCACTATCACAATAATAATAACTACCACTCTATTGCTATTATCACCAACAAATCTATACGTATGATAAATACTAATATCACTACCACAGCTTTCGCAACCGCCCCTCACCATCGAAACCATTACACCTACACTGCCACCACGAGTATCATCATTACCACCACCGCCACCACCAATACCACACCCATTATCGCCACCACAACTTCCTGACCCTGCCATTACTGTCAATAACGATTCCACCCCACACCTTCACCGTCATCATTTTATTTCTGGTAACCTTACTTTTTACTTCTACCAACATCACCACCATCATCACCATCACCACCACTGCTACTATTACTACTATTTCAATGGGATTGCAATAAGTTTGTGGTTAACTTATAAGAAAGATATTAAGATTTTTCAAATGATATATGTGAAGTGCAGGCAGGCTCTTCTAAAATATGAAATACAAATTGATAGATCGATTGACTGATTGACAACTACTACTACTATTATCATCAGTTCTACTTCTGCTGCTACTACTACTACTACTACTACTACTACTACTACTACTACTACATTCACTCCAGTACTTAGCAACCCGACCATCCCCACTCTGACCATTGTTACCAAGTACCGACCCTACCCTACCCTAACCTAACCTATAGTACCTGCCCCCACCACCGCCACTATTACCAACCTCTCTTTTTCCCCACCATTTGCCAACCTAAAGCCAACCATCCCTTCCTGCCATTGTCACCAAGCCCTTCACCCCTCCTCTCCCTGCCTGCACTATCCCCCTCCCTCCTTCCCTCCCTCCAGCCTCTCCTCACCACCGCATCTTTTCTTCACACAATTTTCTTCTCCCATCATCTTCACCTCATCTGCTTCAACTACCCGTCTCGTCTGCCTCACTTGCCAAAGTACACAGCACTTTCTTTGATGCCTGTGCCTCTATGTGTGACTCTGTGCATTCATGTCACAAGAAAGCAAACTTCTAGGAACAAGGGAAATAACTTCAGTTTTATTTGTATCATTTGGTTTTGTTAACTTATTTAGGTATTCAGAGAATACATGAATAATATATTTTTCCAAGTTTTCAAAGAGCAAGTTATTTTCCCTAACTATCACACCACCACATCAATCAACACTAATTCAACTCCACCAGCCACTATCTCTTAGCTATCCTTCCATCATAACCACTTCATCACCACCACCACAACAACAACCACCACCACCACCTCAACCAACGATCAGTGATGGACGGAGGCAAGGGACCGCGTTCTGACCCCGGCTACAGGAAATTCCCTGGCTTAGATAATGGTTCTGGCAGGCTGGGGTGGGGAGACCTGGGGTGGATAGAGCAGGGGAATGAGTGGTCGGGGTAGTGGGACTCGGACTCCGGCCTAACCCAGGGGTAATAGCCGTTCGGAGACACTAAAAATTTGTTGTGGAGTCTCCTGATGGTGGTCTTATGTGGCCGTGGGAGGAAGGCGACTGTGTTTTTGCCTGATGTGATCCTCTTTTCTTCCCAGGGGCGGGCAAAAAAATGGCTGGCCGGGGAGCACATTTAGCGTCGTGAATGAGTGATTGATGACAAAGGCGTCTCGTTTATTGGCGCCCCCTAGGCCTAAACAGGGCATGATGGAGGAGGCTTGGCAGATATGTATGTATTGGGTATGCAGGTCTGTGGTGCTTGTTAAGTAGGCAGAAGCATTTTTTTGTAGGTAGGGGGGAAGGGTTTGGGTGTTGATGAATATAGATTATGTGAGGTGAAGTTTGGTGTGAATAGATTATCAGAGGTGGTGAAGGTGGTGGTGGTAGTGGTGGTGAATGGTGATGAATGGTGGTTATTTAGTAGTAGTAGTAGTAGTAGTAGTAGTAGTAGTAGTAGTAGTAGTAGTAGTAGTAGTAGTAGTAGTAGTGGTGGTGGTGGTGGTGGTGGTAGTAGTAGTAGTAGTAGTAGTAGTAGTAGTAGTAGTAGTAGTAGTAGTAGTAGTAGTAGTAGTAGTAGAACAGTATCTAATCTTAAAAAATAAAATAGAATATTCAGAGCACCGGGTCTCCACTCATAACAATTAACACCTGACAACCAAGACAAGCAACACAAGGAACAAAGCACTTCAATTATAGAGAAACATCAATCTAACACCACACAACTAAACATGCAACTGTATACAAAACCTCTTAATTCTGCTATTCCCCTTCCTCTTCCTCGTCCTCGTCCTCTTCCTCGTCCTCGCCCTCGCCCTCCTCCCCCATCTTTAACTTCCTTTAACGAACACTTCCTCTCGTCACCTACTTAGCTCTTCCCGCCCCCGTCACCTGCCTTCCTTCCCCTTCCCCTTCCCTTCCTCCCCATTGTTCTCATTCCTTCATCTTCCTTAATCTACTCCCGCTTCCTTCCTATCTCTCTCTCTCTCTCTCTCTCTCTCTCAACGACGACCTTAGATTTGTGTGTATCGCTTAAAACTGAACCAATTAGGAACCTTATCTTGAAAGTTGGTGGTAATTACTGCAGGCAGTTCTCAAGAGGAGTGTATTACCATCGCCCATCTCTCTCTCTCTCTCTCTCTCTCTCTCTCTCTCTCTCTCTCTCTCTCTCTCTCTGCGGTCTTCCTTTCCTGAAATTATCAGCCTTTTTGCGTTGCTAATTCTGCCACGACTGAAGCTACATCTGTTATCGAGAGAGAGAGAGAGAGAGAGAGAGAGAGAGAGAGAGAGAGAGAGAGATAGCAAATACCACGAGAGCTGTCACACTATAATGAGGGTATCAGTTGAACTCCGCACTTCTTCTGTAAACAACGTGTGGGAGAACAGGACAGAGCAGAGCACGTGTGTGTGTGTGTGTGTGTGTGTGTGTGTGTGTGTGTGTGTGTGTGTGTGTGTGTTTGACGTCGTAGCTGCTCGTTTTTTTTCTTTGTGTGTGTTTTCGTGGTTATTTTCTTAGAAATGATATTTTTATCTCTATCTTGTTTTTACGATTTCTTTTTACCAGATTAACTGTTGCTAGTGTGTGTGTGTGTATTTACCTAGTTGTAGTTTTACAGGGCCTGGACTTTATGCTCGTGTGTGTGTGTGTGTGTGTGTGTGTGTGTGTGTGTGTGTGTGTGTGTGTGTGTGTGTGTGTGTGTGGAGACGCAGTGTGAAGGAGTGGAGACTTGGGGTGTTCCACATACCACGTTGGCTTTTTTTTTTTAACGATAACTTGCGACGTTTCTCTCTCTCTCTCTCTCTCTCTCTCTCTCTCTCTCTCTCTCTCTCTCTCTCTCTCTCTCTCTGCATGAGCCGTTAAACTACATATAAATTTGCAAGTGTAGCTAGTAATGATGCAGATATGTATGTGTGTGTGTGTGTGTGTGTGTGTGTGTGTGTGTGTGTGTGTGTGTGTGTGTGTGCCGCTCATGTTACATACTTCCCAGCGTGTCGCCTGAACCGGAGTGCAATCACAGTAAAAATTTATGGGTTAACTGTGCGTGGTTTTAAACTCCATGATAAGCACGGAGGGTGGACGGAGCAGCACTGGAGAGATTCAGAGTACACACGAGTCTTGCAATCCTCAGGTGCAGTGTTCTCAACTGGAGAGTAGCTACATTTACCTAGTTGTACATAATAGCCGTTTATTTGGCCTGAGCCTCATTCCTGTGGTCACCTTCGTGTTTATAATTGTGAAGTTTTTTTTTTTATTCATGTGTATGTTGTATAAGTTGTATTGTGCATCGTGGTTGTGTAACTGTGCTATACATGATTGCTTTGTTCACTTTGTGTGTGAGGTAATGATGGAAGGAGGAGAAGGAAGAGGAGGAGGAAGAGATGAAGGAGGAGGAGGAGGAGGAGGAGGAGGAAGAGGAAGAGGAAGAGGAAGAGGAAGAGGAAGAGGAAGAGGAGGAGGAGGAGGAGGAGGAGGAGGAAAAAAACAACTATATACAAAGCAAAAGAAACAACACATCTATTGGTCCCTACTGTAATTGAGAACGAGGAAAATAAAGTCTAATCTAGGATAGGTTACTATGACACAAATATCGGGTGGAGGAGGAGGAGAACGAGGAGAAAGAGGACGAGGAAAAGAAGGCTGTGAGGGGCGTGTCGGCGAGGCAGGAGCGGTGGAAGGGTGGAGGCGTGCCGTGGTGGCTGGCGGTAGTCCAGGATTCTTCGGGCGATTTGTCTTATGAAAATTCGTCGGAAGAGAAACGCACAGTAACGGGGCATTGCACAGCGCCGGGAAGGAAATTTTTACAGGACATGCCAGGGAGGGAGAAAGGAGGAAGGGAAGAAGGGAGGGAGGGAAAGCCAGTTAAATACGAATAAAATAAAGGAAGAGAGTTAAAAAATATATATATAATGTTAAAGAAACGAAGGCACACTACATCTAGCAAATTAAAAAGAAACAAATATGCAAAAGAATAGACAGTTATCCACAATTACAATAAAGACAAAATAGACATCGACATGAAAAAAAAAAAAACTGAATAAAAAGTATAAGAGAATTGTTTAAAAGTTTTCACCATTCACTTGTTTATTTATTCCAGCTGTCATATTTCGCAACCTTCCTCTTCGTGTCAAGTTAAGCGAAGACAATGTTTACGCTTCTATTCCTACCCTTTCTCTTTCCCTCTCAGTCCTCCTTTAATATTTTTGTTGCATCACCCTAATGTCTCTATGCAGGTGCTAAATAAAAGGGTTGCTGCATCTTGCCTCGCCACCCTGTCACATTATAAGACCTCACGATGATGGAGTGGACGCAGATGGGTGTGGGAATGGCGAAGCTGGCGGTGGATCAGGATAATTCGGGGGAAAGGAGGAGGCGGAAAAGGCGAAGTGAGAGAGAGAGAGAGGTAGAGGGAGGGAGAAAGAGGGAGAGATAGAATAATGGGAAAGGAAAAAAGCGAAGTTGTGAGAATGGTAAAGATAGATAAGTGTATGAAGAAGAGAAGGAATAAAAAAAAAAAAGGAGGATATGTACAAAGCAAAAGCGAAGTGGGAGAAATAGAAAGATGGGAAAAACATGAGAGGAAAGTAAGGTTGTGAAAATGGTAAGGATGAGTAAGGAGGCGAAGAAAGAAGGATGAGGAAAAAACAGGAAACAGGATGAGCAAAGAAGAAAATATAGCTGGAGAAAGACGAAAGAGAGACAGAAAAGTGGAAAGAAAAAAATATGATTGTCTGAATTGTGAAGATAGATAAGAATATGGAGAAGGATGAAGAGGAAAAAAACAGAAATAAGAGGAAAAGGAAGATGGAAATGCAGGGAAAAAATACAAAGGATTGAGAGAGAGAGAGACACAAGGAAAAGAATAAAGGAAAATATGTAGATTATGGGAATGGTGAAGGTGATAAAAAAGAGTAACGAAGAAATAGAAGGAGGAGGAAAATTGTGATATGAGGAAAAGAGCAAGGAGAAGATATAGGAGGTGATTGTAGTAGAAGCTAAAGATTATTTTAAAGAAAAAAGGGAGAGGAGAGAAGAGAAAAAAAAAGAAAGAAGAGAGATAAAAAGGAAAAGAACGAGAAAGAAAAAAAAAGATAAATGAAGGAGACAGAGAAGGATGTGAGAACGGTACTCAGATAAGGATAATTTATGGAAAGATAAAAAAAAAAGGAAAAAATAGACGGAGAGGAGGGAAAGGAGGAAGGAACGGAGGAAAAGGAGGAGGGTTATTGAGGGGCCAGCACCAGTAATCAAGTTTGTGTGGTCATCTTTCCTCCCTCCTCCTCTCCCCCGCTCCCAACACTGCACAAACACCCGCCGCCCTTCCCTTCCCCCATTCCCCTGCCTCCCATCTATGCCCTTCTGCCCTCACCACACACTCAGCCCCTCAATCGCCCCGCCCCATGCCCAATCTTCACCTCCTAACCCACCGTGGGGCAACATATGGGCGGCTTTTAGGGCACAGGAGAGGGGTTGGAGCCTCGCAATTTGCACAGGTAAGAAATAAAGTAAGATGATACCTGGCCACGCAATCTTCACTCCTTACTTGAAAATATAAATGAAATAACGATAATAAAGCAAACAAATTATTACCTAACTAACCTAACCCAATCTAACCAAAGCTAATCGAATCTAGCTTTTTTTTTTTATTCCATTACACAGTGATATGTATAAAAAAATAATACTAAGACGATACAAGTAAACACAATCACGTTAAATCATAATACAAAAACAAAAAAGGACGTAAAAATAACGAAATTTCAATGCTAAATATACTAAATGTTAATGTAATCCTTAATTTTTTTTTTTCCTTTTCACCTTTGAGAATTGTTACATAGAGTCTTCTTCTCTTCTTTACTCTTCATCACTTGGGTAGTTGTGTAGCAATTGGAGGAATGCATCACATACAACCATATACGATAAATAATAAACACTCCTCCAACACTGGGACACAATTTCCACTAGCACACCATAACGTCCCCCGCCCAACCAAGGCAACTTCCCCTCGCGAACATTCCTCACACACAAGATTTTCCCTTAGTAATCCCCCAATGAAAAATATGTCAGATTACGAGTGATGACTTAGATTATGCTGCGTTACGATCCTTTAGGTTATATGAGGTAAGGTAAGATAATATAAGATAAGGTAAGGTTAGGTAAGGTAAGGCAAGATAAGATAAGATAAGATAAGGTATAGGGAAAGGTAAAATAAGGTTAAGTTATGTTAATGAGATTAGTTGTGTTAGGTTAGGTTAGTTATGTAAGAATAGACTATGTGTAAGGTAAGCTATGGAAAGGTTAAGTAAGGTAAAGTGAGGTAAGGTAAGGTGAGGTACAGTAAGGCAAGATAAGGTGAGGTATAAGCTATGGAAAAATAAAGCAAGGTAGGATAAGGTGAAGTAAGATAAAGTAAGATTAGAGTAGGTTTGTTAGACTAGCTGTGTTAGGTTAGCTTAATTAGATTAGAATAAAATATGCGCATGATGAGTTAGGTTCCTTTGTTATACCAGGTCGGAGGAGTTTGTCATGGGAAGAAATGTTTTGGGTGAAATATCCAAGGAGAAATCTTCGTGAGTGAAATATACAAAGCAGCTCCATCCGCCTCATGTGGAAAGACGCAAGGCAGAGAAAGAAAGAGAAAACCAGGTAGCAGGAACCAAGAAGCATAAACGAAGGACTTGAGAACATGGAAAGAAGAAAGATGCATGCATAAAGTAATTCCAGCGGTAACATTTCTTTTCAGTAACAGGATACATGTAAAAACCATCACTATTACCATTAGTACCTAACCTGACATTACCCAACCTAAACTAATGTGATTCAATGAAAACATAACCCAACATTGTAACTTAACCCAATCTCAACTAGGCAAACAACGTAGTGAATTAACATAGCTGAACTTAAACTAGAAACATAATAATCATAACGTAAATCATAAAAACGAAAAAAAGCGGTAGATATCAAAGACTTGGGGTTTAGCAGCGTGTCGAGGTAATGCAGGCTGAAGAGTGTTAGCTGGGAGAGGCACGGCGGGAGAAAGGGCGGGCTGGGAAGGTTGGGGGAGGCCAGGAATACATAATACAGGCTTCCATGGGAGCGGCGAGACATCCTGAGGGCAGCAGAGTGGAATATTCCATGGGCGGCCGAGTCTCCTGAATGCAAGATTAATTGACATGGGAAAAATATCTCGAATGATTCCGATAGATTTTTTCCTTTTTTCCTTCGCTCTCGGTTTTTCTTTTTTTTTTTTCCCAGGTAGCAGCGGCGGTATTAGCCAGGCAGGCAGGTAGGTAGGGAGTGATGGTGTGTGTGTGTGTGTGTGTGTGTGTGTGTGTGTGTGTGTGTGTGTGTGTGTGTGTGTGTGTTTCACTGTTTGATCTGCTGCAGTCTCTGACGAGACAGCCAGACGTTACCCTACGGAACGAGCTCAGAGCTCATTATTTCCGATCTTCGGATAGGCCTGAGACCAGGCACACACCACACACCGGGACAACAAGGTCACAACTCCTCGATTTACATCCCGTACTTACTCACTGCTAGGTGAACAGGGGCTACACGTGAAAGGAGACACACCCAAATATCTCCACCCGGCCGGGAAATCGAACCCCGGTCCTCTGGCTTGCGAAGCCAGCGCTCTAACCACTGAGCTACCGGGTGTGTGTGTGTGTGTGTGTGTGTCTGTGTTTACTACCAGTTTTTTTCGTTATAATTTTGGTTGTTTTAAGTTTTTTTTATCTTCCTCTTCTTGTATTACAATTGTTTTTAAATAACTTCTCGTAATACCTGTTGTTCATTTTATCTATGCAATAATCCTTTTTTTTCCCATGTGTTCATTCATCATTTTTTTGCTTCTCTTTACCTCGTAATAGTCCAAATCCGTCAATATATTCATCAAACTTAAACATGACTATACTTCTCTTCCATGAGATTCAACTCGGCAAAATAATCCTGACAAAAAATACTTAACTGTTAACACGGTTCTTACTGATTTCGTTTCCCTTTGTGATGGACAAAAATAGATTTATAAAAAGCAGAAGAGGAAGAAAAAACAAACGGGACACTAGTAAAGAATATTCAGTTTGAGTCAACGGTAAAAACAAGCACTCCCCCCAATCCCCTCTTCTCTCTCTCTCTCTCTCTCTCTCTCTCTCTCTCTCTCTCTCTCTCTCTCTCTCTCTCTCTCTAATCCTTATGGGTTCAGCGGAGCAGCAGGCGGCGTGAACCGTTCAGAAAGACATATTATTTACATTCATAAGGAACAGGGTCTGTACTCACTCACCCTCCTGTTCCCCCACGACCCCTCACCACCCCTCTCTCTCTCTCTCTCTCTCTCTCTCTCTCTCTCTCTCTCCTTCCCATTTTTACCCACCCTCGCAATTCCCCTTCCTTTCTCAACCCCATGCTGGTTACTCTCCTCTCCTCTCCGTTCCTCCCCTCTCCTCTCTTACTCTCTCTCTCTCTCTCTCTCTCTCTCTCTCTCTCTCTCTCTCTCTCTCTCTCTCTCTCTCTCTCTACTCTACTCTCAACTCCATCACACGATCACTCCCATTCGTCTCCATCCATTCATCTGCATGTCCGCCCGTCCCCTACCCGCCGCCCATGCATCTCGCTTCCCTATACCGGCGGAGGGTCGCCCCTACAGCCCCGGGCGAGGATGGGACGGCGGAGGGCAAGGAATAGGGATGAGCGACGGAGAGACTTGAGGGAAGATGAAAAGATTGTGGAGGTGAGGGAGGGAAAGACGAAAGACGGACGGAGCTTGAGGGCGAGGAGGAGGATAAATAGGGGAAGGAGAAGGTATGGTGGTGGAGCTGAAAGAATGTGAAAGCGAGATAGTTTTGGAGAGGATAATAAGAAAATGTAAACGATGATTAAGTTGTGAAAATGGAAAATATCAAGAGATAAGTAAAGATGAAGAGTAGAAGAAGGAGGAAGAGGATTAGCAAGATTTATAACCAAGACAAATTCCAACAGAGGTAAATTATCCAATGAAGTGATACATAAATCAATGTCAAGATACAGGTAACAAAAATTAGGAAGCACAGTAAGCCAGGTACAACTATACGAATGGAGGAAGAGGATGGCAGGGAGGAAGAAAGAGAGGGAAGAGGAAGAGGGGAGGAGAGGTAAACATAAAACAGGAAGGGCCGGCGAGAGGGAAATTAATTTGAAAGGGTGAAGGAGTCAATCTGAGGGAAGGAAGGAAGGAAGGAAGGAGAAAGGGAGAGGGAAGGAAGAAGAGGGAGAGAGTAGAGGGCCTGTCAAGGAAAGAGAAGTCTGGAAAGGGGAAGTGAAGAGAAGTGAAGCAGGAGAGCAAAAATTTTATTCAATGTACGCAAAGATTTATCAAAACAAAGAGTAACTGGTGAATCTGACCAAAGACATACGATAGCAATAAAGTATAATAACTATATAATAGCAATATAAAAAAAGAACACTGATTTGTGAATAATAGCAGAAAAAACAAAGTGCAACAACAACAATAGCACCGTCAACACCACTACAACCACTACCTACTAAAAACTTAAAACTACTACCACCGTAAGAACACTCCACCTCTTACATTTTTTTTCTATGGCCTAGCACGTATCTATTATGCACCAAAGCCATCCTTCTTCTCATTAACCATCTACTCTGGGCCAGCCTCACCGCTCGGCCCGGCTAAGGATCTCTCAAGGGGGATGAACAGCGAGCGGTCTGAGAGGCCGGGCGGATGATGGGAAGGGGAAAGGGAAAGAGAGAAGGGAAAAGGGAGAACGGGAGAGCAGAGCGAGGGGATACAGTGTGGAGTGGGTGAGAGGAAAGTCTTAACTGTGTAGGGAGCTCAAATATAGTGATGCGTGAGAGAGAGAGAGAGAGAGAGAGAGAGAGAGAGAGAGAGAGAGAGAGAGAGAGAGAAAGGCAGGGTACAGCACACAACACAGTACAGAACAGAGGCAAGGGGAGAAGAGGGCGATGAGTGAGCGAGCGCTGAAAGGAGACACGGGGACAGAAGACCAAGGCGATCAGGATGAAAATGTTTGAGGGGCGAATGACTGCAGGTAACGAGGCGACGAGGTGATGGATGGAAGGGGGAGGCGAGACCTGACACCGCGCGACGTGTGCTGCATGTGATGGCAAGCAGGGGTGGCCGAGGCGAGGCTGGAGGAGGCACGAGACTTTGGAAAAATATATGCCGACACCAAACAGGGTGAAGAACACTCCTTTGATCGAGGCAGGATTCAATAAATCTCCCGAGGGGTGGACGAGAGGTCACCGGACAGGAAGAGGAAAGGCTGAGGTGAGAGGAAATGACGCTGAGAGGAAGGGTGGATCATGACGGGGCAAGGAAAGGAGAAGAAGGAGGAAGAGGGTGATGAGGAGGAGAGATGGAGATGCGATAGAAGAAGAAAAAATAAGGAGGAAGCGGAAAAGCCAGATAAGGAAGGAAACGATGATGAGAAATGAGGGATAATGACAAGTGATTTTACTGATAAAAAAAAAAAGAACGTAAAATATAAACACACACACAAAAAATAGTAATCATTTTCACTTTATCTTTTCTATAGACCGAATTGGAAACTTCTTATCATTCAACTCAAATATAAAACTACTAAATCACGCAAAAAAAAAAAAAAAAAACGAAAGAAAAGAAAATAGAACACGGAAGGCAAGAACACCTGACATCCACATCTGTTTTGCCTAACTAGGATGAAAAGAGCATCGCTAAAATGCGTGAAGGCAGGAGTAAAGTGACACATGTCCTTGTGCCACGTGTCGATCCAGTCAGGTGGAAGGCACGGAGGGGAAGGGTGTGTGTGTGTGTGTGTGTGTGTGTGTGTGTGTGTGTGTGTGTGTGTGTGTGTGTGTGTGTGTGTGTGTGTGTGTGTGTGTGTGTGTGAGAGAGAGAGAGAGAGAGAGAGAGAGAGAGAGAGAGAGAGAGAGAGAGAGAGAGAGAGAGAGAGAGAGAGAGAGAGAGAGAGAGAGAGAGAGAGAGAGATACTTTAACGAAATACAAGCACAAACTAAACAGTCGATATCAATCAAGATACATAAAACTCCAAATTCAGCACACACACACACACACACACACACACACACACACACACACAAACCAAAACACAACGTTCCTTCCCTTAAGACGAGAGGAAGAGAGGACACAAAAGTTACCAGGCTGGATAAACAAATAACGGAGGGAAAAAACAAATGGACAAATTCCTACAAAAGCGAGGAAATAGAAAACAAATAACGGATAAATACAATCAGAAGACCCACAAAAGTCAAACACACACACACACACACACACACACACACACACACACACACACACACACACACACACACTTATATGCAAAAACGAAAGGGAACGAGATGCAAATACGAATGAACAAACTTAGAAAATATCGACCCATTACACAAAAAAGATCCTTTGTTTACATTCCCAATTTGATAAAAGCGATGACGGGAGTGACAAACAAATCCACTAGATTTTCCTGCTCTGACTGAAATGTATCACAGCCATCTGCGTCCCCGGGGAGAGAGAGAGAGAGAGAGAGAGAGAGAGAGAGAGAGAGAGAGAGAGAGAGAGAGAGAGAGAGAGAGAGAGAGAGAGAGAGAGAGAGAGAGAGAGAGAGAGAGAGAGAGAGAGAGAGAGAGAGAGAGAGAGAGAGAGAGAGAGAGAGCGCCAAATACTCACAAATAAATATAAAAAAAAACACATACTGTACAACAACTCACATACAGACAGACAAACAGACAGACAGGCAGTCGAGTAATAAGACGTACAAATACTAATGGAGGATTGAAATAAAAAAATAAAACACACACACACACACACACACACACACACACACAAACATGTAAATCTAGACAGACAAGCCGACAGAAAGGCAGGAATAAAAATAGACAAATATAAATACAAACAAACAAATACACAAAAATACGATGAACAAAGGAGACAGACGGAAGCATTTGACAAGTAAGCCATAAAGAGACGCAGAAAGAGAGCGAGACAAACAAAAAGAGAGACAAAGGGACGAAGTTGCAGCGGGTGGCAGACTCTCTCATATACTAAACACGACCCAGAAAGTTGCGAGTGAGTGCGCGAGACAAATGTGGCAGGTAGAGAGGACGTGAAGAAGAGGACGGAAGAGGGCTACCGAGAAGGGGAAAAATGAAGTTGAAGGGAAAATCGTAGGTTAAAGGAAAGGGATGTATGGGGGTGAGGAAAGATAAAAGAAGATTGAGGAAGGGGGCGGAGGAAGAGGGAGAGGGAGAGGGAGAGGGAGACAGAGGAAGGGTAGGAGAATGAGGAGGGGACAGGAAGAAGGAAGTTAGAGGGAGGGCTATGGGAGTGGGAGACAGAGGTATTCAGGGAGAGATAGCATCGGGAATGAGAGAAATGGTGGATGCGAAAGGAGGGATGTCGCTGAATACAATGCTGGTGATAAGTGAGAGGCGCGTGATGGTCCTCCCGTCTACTATTCATTACGCTGAAGCCCTAACAAAGGAAACTACTCTATTCTTCCCGGTGACAAAAAGTAATAAAAAAAAAAAAAAAACCGCGACGACTCTAACGAAACTGTGACAAGTGAAACTATTCTGCTTTTTACGGTGACATAAAACAAAGGAAAACTTGACTATTCTTCCGGTAAAAAAAAGGGTAATCAATAATGCAGCTATTCTCAATGGTGAAACAGTAATGGCAACAAAAGACAAACAGAAGCAAGTTTCCTTAACCACTTGAGTACCATGAGGCATTTCCATATTCATTCTGCTTACTATTTGGTGATTTTATACAGCTTCAGAAACTTTTGTGGGTGATTAAATTAGTGAAGATTGTCCCCATCAATCTTCTGACTCCTAGAGACACTTCCTAATGTCAAAAAAAAAAAAAATGGTCTAATCATACACAAATCTCAAGGTAAAAATGTATCCCAGTATTAAAGTGGTTAAAGATAACATGAAGTACAAAGGGACACAGACACTCGTTAAAAAAAAAAAAACAAGTAACAAACAGTAACTATAATCGTGACCAGAAAGTAACACAAGTAAAAAATGATTTCAACTACAATTACTGTGACGAAAATGTCTTCTAACAAAGCCAAACTACCATTTACGAGAGAGAGAGAGAGAGAGAGAGAGAGAGAGAGAGAGAGAGAGAGAGAGAGAGAGAGAGAGAGAGAGAGAGAGAGAGAGAGAGAGAGACGAGGGGAAAAACAGCCCAAGCCCCTGCCATCTCTCTCCTGATGCGGAAGATTATGATAAAAACGAAGCGAATCATAATTATCTTACGGAAGAAAGACTGAAATTTTAATGACGGAGAGAGAGAGAGAGAGAGAGAGAGAGAGAGAGAGAGAGAGAGAGAGAGAGAGAGAGAGAGAGAGAGAGAGAGAGAGAGAGAGAGAGAGAGAGAGAGAGAGATGAGAGAGTAGAGAAAAAAAAGAGGGAAAAGATAGAAGCCGGTATGTAAGGAAAAAGTTAAAAAAAAAAAGAGAGAGAAGTTTTGAGGGAAGGAAAGAGTGAAGGAAAGACTGAGCGAAAAAATAGAAAAAAAAACGGAGAACGAAGAGAGGAAAGAACATCTGGTGAGGAGGTAAAATATGCCCTAAGGATACGAAAGAGAGAGTAAAGAGACGCCGAAGGAGAGGGAAATATAAAGCCTCTAAAGGAAAAGGTGTGAGGTGAGAGAGAGAGAGAGAGAGAGAGAGAGAGAGAGAGAGACACACACACACACACACACACACACACACACACACACACACACACACACACACACACACACACACACACACACACACACACACACCTGTTGATTTCATGAAGAGTAGTTACAGGCACTCAGTAGGCTAGTTCCCGTGCATGGCTAGTAATATACAGCAGTGATTAACAAAAAAAACAATGGACAGCTTAGATATAATCACTTCAAACCACACACACGCTACGGGAAGTGGAATGCTCTGTGTATTTCTCGTTTTCTCTCTTCTATTTCTTTCCCTGTCTAGCATAACGTCACGTCGCCTCCTGTGCTCGCTGTCCGCGTCCAATGAGGCTTAATGACGCAGAACCTCCATTGGATTCTACTCGGATAAGCCCGCCTCGCTGCGCTGCTTCTTGAAATAATGCGGTGAAAATGGAAGAAAGAAATCAATAGTATGAAAAAGGAAAAGAATGCAATATGTAATGGCCACACGAATGGAGAGAGAGAGAGAGAGAGAGAGAGAGAGAGAGAGAGAGAGAGAGAGAGAGAGAGAGAGAGAGAGAGAGAGAGAGAGAGAGAGAGAGAGAGAGAGAGAGAGAGACTATATAAAAAAACATATATTCACCTACTCACATGAAAAAATAACAATAAATACAAAAAAAAAAAAAGAGAAACCATCCACGTGGTACATTTTTCTCTCAATTATCACGATGCCATTCTTTTTTCTTCTTTTCACCTTTTTGTTCCCGTATGAGCCTGTACCCGCGTGGTGGCCGTGTCTGTGTTCCATTCAGCTGGCCATAAAGCCGCGGAGGGGGTGTCACGCATACAATTAGCTCATAAAACCAGGGGGAAAAAGTGGAGGAACTGGTGAAAATCCGGTTGATGGAGAGTGTCATATTGCGGAGGCCAATGCGGAGGAGGAGAAGGAGGAGGAGAAGGAGGAGGAGGAGGAGGAGGAAGAAAAGATGATGAGTAAGATGAGAACAGTAATGAAAGACAGAAACGAAGGATGACAGTAACAGACAAGATCGAGAGAGAGAGAGAGAGAGAGAGAGAGAGAGAGAGAGAGAGAGAGAGAGAGAGAGAGAGAGAGAGAGAGAGAGAGAGAGAGAGAGAGAAATAACACCATTTCTATCTTTATTATATAATTCAAACCTGTCTCTCTCTTCTCGCTCTTCTCTGCACCTCCATAGTTTCTTACCCATCCCTTTCATTTTCAAACCAGCAATCCAGAAGCCTTCCTGAACGCCCCTATTTTCGCTCAGTGGTTCCCTCAGGTCCTAACATTTCATCCCTTGCTCGGCCGCGTCTACCGAATGTCGAGTGAATGCCTTACGTTTCACCTTTCCCTTCCCTCTGCCACCGCCGCCGCTAACGCCCCCTTCTCCTTCGGATCAATTTGCCGAGGGATATTCCGGTAGAGTAACTTTCCAGGAAATAGTACACGGGGCGAGACACACGAGAAGCGAGAGCTTGATGAAAACCACGGGAGTTTCAACGCTGGTGTTCTATCATCAACTAGTGTGGTGGCAGAGCAACGTGTCTAATTAGAGAGAGATAATCAGGTGAGGCGGATGTACGTACAAGTTTTACTCAAGTGCGAAGTTCCTGATGGGTAGTTAAAGTTATGATATGCGTCAGGCGGAAGCTGTTTTCCCGACGCGGTGTGCTGTGGGGAGTGAAGAGGGGAGGATGAAGGGAGAGAGAGAGAAGAGAGGAGGGTGAGATGTATTATGAGGGGAACGAGGAAGAGAGGGAGGAAAGTGAAGGGGATGAGGAAGGGAAAAGGAAAAACCAGGAGGGGAAGAAATATGAGAAGAGAAGTAGAAGGAAGAGAGGAAACATATACTAAGAAAAAGGAAGGGAAGAAGAAAAAAAGTAGGAAAAGGAGGGAATAACAAAGATATGCAATATGATAGGAAAGATGGAACGGACTGAGACAGAAAGAAACGAAGTTAGGAGTAAAAAAAATCGAGGAAGGAGGAAGAAAAAGAAAGAAAGAGAAATGAGGAAGATGGAGGAGAAATGAGGAGAAGGAGGAGGAGGAGAAGGAAGGAGAAGAAAGAAAAAAGAGGAGGAGGAGGAGGAGGAGGAGGAGGAGGAGGAGGAGGAGGAGGAGGAGGAGCATACACCCTCAACACCCACAAGTGACGAGGGCGGATACGACTCACCACATCCGCCTCCTCACTGGTCTGCTTTTGTCTGGTGTTTCGTCTCCGTTCCCAGGGTCATTTCCACCTCATACAAGCTGCATGTGTTGGCTTATCATCACGCGCGGGCTGGGCTGAGTATGAGGGGGCCCTGTGACGCACGCTATGTTTTTGTATTAACTCGCTTACGCCAATGAAGAATGACGCACAAACTCACACATATACACGCCAAGGTTGCTTCATCATCATCTTTCTTTTCCTAATCTACTTATTCGTTGTAGTTGTTTGTTTTTTCCTTCTTTTCTTTATCATCTATCTCGTTGACAAAGCTTTTTTTTATTTTTATCAAGTTGTTAACGCTAATCATTTCATATTATTGTCTACATATATCTATTTATCATCCACTGCACCATCTCTTCCGCTTCCGTCATTTCCTCTTCCCCATCTTTATCTTTGCGCCGCCTCCTCCTCCTCCTCCTCCTCCTCCTCCTCCTCCTCCTCCTCCTCCTCCTCCTCCTCCTCCTCCTCTTCTTCCTTCATACTGCTCCACTTTTACACCTCTTCCTCATCCTCATCCTCCTTTTCTACCATCACCAGTATTTTTTTTTTCCTCCACCTAATTCCATTTATATCTCTCCCTCTTTCAGTCACTTCCTCCCCTTCCACCTGCCCAGCACCTGTTTCTCCTCCACACTAATCAGCTTTTACACACCCACTCCACTTACTCCTCCTCCACCAGCTAACCTGTCCCTTTCCCACTTCACTCCATTTATCCTTTCCTTCCTTTTTTTCCCTCTCCGTGTCTACTTTACTCAGCCCCCTTCCTCTATCTCTCCAACTATCACCCCCACCCACCCCCTACTCTCCTCTTTCCTCTCTGTGGCGCTCACCCCTTCCTCCTCCAGCCCCGCCAGACAGTCTCACCCTCATCACCGCCTCATTACCTCCCTCCCCTTACCGCCCTCCCTTAACAATCGACTTTCGGCACATTTGGGAAATAAGGAGATAGGGGACATAGACTAGGGGAACGAGAGAGAGAGAGAGAGAGAGAGAGAGAGAGAGAGAGAGAGAGAGAGAGAGAGAGAGAGAGAGAGAGAGAGAGAGAGAGAGAGAGAGAGAGAGAGAGAGAGAGAGAGAGAGAGAGAGAGAGAAAAGTTACTGAAATAGAAGCCTTCCCTTATCCTCTTTCTCATTCATCTTCACTCTAAAAGAAAAAAAAAACTTAAATTTTCTTTGGCGTAGCAGTCATCAGCATCTGGAGGCTTGTCGTGTCGCCTCAAAGGAGTTGTTTGAGGCGCCGCGTTCACTGCTGGGTTGCTGGGAGACTGAGTGACGACAGGGGATGAGAGGGGACGTTGCTCTCTGGTGGTTTCAGAAGAGGGGTAGTGACAGCAGGAGCAGGAGCAGGGATGTCAGGGTGAGTTTGTTTGTTGTAAGGTGTGTTTCCTTCGGTTGGATTAAATTAGGATTGTTTAACCTCTTCACTACCGGAACACATTTTTACCTTGAGATTTGTGCACGATTAGACTATTTTATTGATATTAGTAAGGCTATACAGATGTAAGAAGATTAACAGCCAGTCTTCACTATTTTTATCTCCACATCAATTCCTGGAGTTGTATGAAATCACCAAACAATAAGTAGACTGAATATAGAAACGTGTCATAGCACTGAAGAGGTTAAATTAGGTTACATAAGTTTTAAGCAGAATTATGAAGAACTTGGTTATAATAGTTCACAAAAGGTTATTAAATTCTAAAGTTAGATCAAGCTATACGACGTTAGGTAAAGTTACATTAGCTTTAATTTTAGGTTATTTCAAGTCAGGTTAGGTTAGGTTATCATAGCTTTGAATTTAGGTTAAGTTTGGGCTTATATTGGTTTAAGTTAGAAAAGTGAAGTTCTTTACTCGGTTAGGAGGTGCGAAATAAAGACTCGTTACATCGGTTTTGGTTCGATGAATGCATAACTGAAGTGTGGAGATAGAGTGGCAAGTATCGCTAGAGTGTGAGGTTAAGGTTAGTGACGCGACATGCGGAATAAGCAATGTAATGAGGTGGTGAAAGGTGTGTGTGTGTGTGTGTGTGTGTGTGTGTGTGTGTGTGTGTGTGTGTGTGTGTGTGTGTGTGTGTGTGTGTGTGTGTGTGTGTGTGTGTGTGTGTGTGTGTGTGTGTGTGTGTGAGTAGGTGAATGAAATGACCAGAATAATGACAGGTAATAAAAAAGTAATAAAAAAGTGTGAGGTGAGTGAGAGGAGGTGAAGTAAATGACAAGACGCGAGGTGAATGGCAAGGAGGAGGGTGAAGGGTGGCAGTGTGAAGGTCAGGTGGCGAGGTAAGTGAGGTGTGTGCGGCGGGGGAGATGAAAGGAGGTGTAATGGTGGATGCAGCGAGAAGAGCAATATGAGGGCATGTGAAGGCCGCTCAATGGCACTGAGGAGACTCAAAGACCTGGTGATGAATGTTACAAATTGTGGGCGCAAGGTACAGCGGGCAACGGAAAATTAAGGTTACTTGATACGCTACTGAAAAGACTCTGAATCTCCGGGTTGTCGTGTATGCGTGAGTTGCGTTATCTGAAAGATGTGGAGTCGACGTACTTGTTGTAAACACCGACAACCAGGTCATCAATAAAGGAAGACCAGATGCTGAATACGACGCGCCATCTCCTACAACTAAATATAAATCCAGTAACATTTCCAGTTAATTAGATTACATGAAGCCACAAGTTCTAAAATGTGAGTTGCCTAACCTGAATATATATTACTTCGAAGACTTATGAAAGGTGGAAAGTCTTAATGTATAAGCAGCATCACTACATAGTAATTTTCACTTTAGAATAAGATGTCAAGAAAATGTTTCATCTTGAAAAAAATATATATATATATATACTGTAGGCCTATAGGTACTGTTGTTCAGCTCCATATGAAAAGTCTCCCTTTAGTGAATGAAAAATACATACATAATTAAAGTGGATAACCAGTCTCGGCGAGTTAGATGAGTGTCAAGTTGTTTACTGCACGTGGTGGGAAGTGACTCACGGTCTTGCTGCGTCACTTTGCCACCTGGCATTCAAAGTTTAGTCCTTACAAAGCATATGAGGAGTGGTGTGGCTCCTGGCGCTGCTACCAAATGTCCTCTATACACTATCAAGACATTATTTGAAATTTGATTTACACAGCCTTGAGACGAACAATTAGTCAAACATGAAGCGACACAAACATACATTATACTCACGCCACAACTCTTGATATTTAACTTCTAACTGATAAAACCGAGGTAATTACGAACAGTTCCTCCTAAGAGACGAGTGCATTCAGCGTCGAGACATTCAGTATTCAAAAAAATCTAATTATCAAGAAAATACTAATTCGACCTTAGTGCACACACACACTCACACACACACACACACACACACACACACACACACACACACACACACACACACACACACACACACACACACACACACACACACTCGGCAAGCCACTCAGCCTCCAGGGCGGAGTGCAGCGGGCGCAGCGGCCAGCGAAAATTACAGTTATGGCGAAAGTTTGGCAGACAGTTGCCACAAGTTTCAAGGATCAACAAAAACAGTTGGCGGGACAATATTTCTCGCCCCCACTGAAGAGTTTGGTGGCATTTGGCAGCTCCTCCTCCCAGGCTGGAGCAATTTATCTAATTTGTAGTACGAACAAAGGCGCTCTTTCTTATAAACGTTGTGTGTGTGTGTGTGTGTGTGTGTGTGTGTGTGTGTGTGTGTGTGTGTGTGTGTGTGTGTGTGTGTGTGTGTGTGTGTGTGTACTCTTACCCGTCTTAATTTCTATTGGTTAAATTGTTTCATATATATATATATATATATATATATATATATATATATATATATATATATATATATATATATATATATATATATATATACTTGTTAAGCACTCATAATCTTCCTAAATACACACTTATATATGTTAAACCCACAGCCTCCCACACATCCATCTCTTAAGTTCGCATCACCTACACTTGAACACGCTGAACCTGTATCACTTATGCTCCCAACACGGTCATCAGCAGCAAGTAAGTATATGCAGCAGCAGCATAAATAGCGGGGGTAAGAGGCAGGCAGATGTGGGGGAGGCAGGGAAGGAGTGAGGCAGACCTATGAATACCTGAATACCTACTCATTTACTCACGTACCTACCTTTCTAAACATCCACCGCATCTCAGCATTCATAAAGCAACTTGAGCATCACACACACACTCTACTCATTCTAACTTCTCTACTTATGAAAATCGCCTCTAAGTTACTCGCCGCGCCGCCAAGTCACGAGCTTTCACAGAATGGTCTAACAGAGATGACGTATATGCTTCATAACACCACATTCCGGGCATTAGTGAGCCACGAACATAGTGACTCGCTCGTTGTATTATCTGATTATATTTGTGGCATAATGTGATACGTGCATTTATTGGATTTAAGGTGATTATTATTGCACCATTTTTTCGTTATCATTTATTGCTATTTTTTTGTTCTACAATTAAAAATTTTACTTGTATTATCATAAATGATTACTGGTCTTTTACTTCATTTTTGTATCTTTCTTTGCTTCTCTCTCTCACAATTCTTACTGGCACTACATATTTTCCAGGGCAGCAAATCGTCGATAATACAATGAGCACACGGAATGAGAGGAACAAGTTATGCTGCGGACCGTTCACTTCAATACGTCTTACTTAGCCATTGACCGGTTCTCGCAGATATAGCAGCCTTTGTGTGGCGGTGAGAGCCAGCCATTCTGTGACGATCGGTGTGTGTGTGTGTGTGTGTGTGTGTGTGTGTGTGTGTGTGTGTGTGTGTGTGTGTGTGTGTGTGTGTGTGTGTGTGTGTGTGTGTGTGTGTTTGTGTGTGTGTGTGTGTATCAGCTTATCTTTTTTTCTGTTCGTCTGTTTGTTTTTCTTTTTGTTAGTCTGTTTTCATGTCAGTCAGTGTGCATGTCTATCTATTTGTGTCAGCATTGCCTTCAATCTCATTTATTCATCCTCTTATCTGTCCATGTGTGTGTTTATCTACCTAGTATTCTACTTGTCTGTTTGTGTATCATTGTCTTCCTGTTTCGAATGGGCCTTTACCTGTGTGCGTGTGGCTATCTATCTGTCCTTATCTATCTGTACGTGTATGCCTGTATCTATCCTTTTACCTTATCCGCATTTGTCTGTCTGTCTGTCCAGCCGTCTACATGCCAGGCCGCCTTCCCTCACTAGCAACGAAGCGCACGGAGAGCCACGCATACACAATATTCGAGTAATGGACGACAGAGCGATAACCATAAATCACTTGACGTGTAAAAACAGCCCATCGTCTTGCACCTGAGCCACGCGCCTCCCTAAACTAGCCATGCCATTACCATACTCACTAGTAAGGAATAACAATGGGTCCGGCGCCTCGTGTTTGGGGGCACCATCACCAACAACTCACATCACGAGCGTTGCGGCATGAGCAAACTGCCGAGGCCCAAGCTGCTCTCCCTGCGGGGCTTAGATGTAAAATTTCATGGAAGTTAATATCCCTCAAGGAGATTCCTCTATGGGACTTTGGCGAAATACAATTCTCCTTTTAACAAATCCCCGTAACTGAGTACTAAGTAATTTATCATAGGATATATGTATAGACCAGAGTGGAATGTTCATGGGGAAATTCACCACGAGAAAATTAACATTATGTATTAATAATTTTTTTTGTTTGTTTGGGAGACATCCACCCAAAACCAGGATCCGAAACTCCTTATCTCCTTATATCTCAAAGAGTTATATACATTCCTCTTCTGCTTCTTGGGTTATTGTTTTATTTTAAAAAAATTATATATATATATATATATATATATATATATATATATATATATATATATATATATATATATATATATATATATATATAAGAAGACAGAAATCAGCTCGATGTATTTATCTCTCCTCACTCGGTACAAAAAGTCAATCCCTTAATAGGGGAATATGTGTCACATTATCGCTCCGCATGTCCAAAAGGCCAAAAGAGAAGTGAGTTGGTGGACAGGGTTGGTGTAGGTCGCAATAACAACTTGATTATGTGGCGAAGACACAAAGCAGTGAGGACTTGGTAGCTGGAAATCCCTCCTCTAGGAAAGCACGATATTCTGAGTCAGATTATTAATTCTTTACTAGTTTCTTAATATGTCATTGTGTTTCCTCTTTTACACAGTTGGATTCTATTAAATATATGTAAACATACACTCATATTGTATCTTACTTTATCTTTCAATTCAAGGAATGTGAGGCTGATACCGCAAGCGTTTATTTTTAAACGTCTTCTCAGTCCCACAATTGATGTCTTCTGAGAGATCTGAATCCTGTTACCGTTAAGCATTGAAACTCTACGGTGGCAAAATTCAGTGTATCAAAGTGCAGTTTGATTAGATGAATTATCATCAATTATTATTATTATTTTTTTTTTTTTTTTTTTTTTAGGTGTCAAAAGGTAAACTTTGGAGATGCGGGGTATCGATCCCCGTACCTCTCACATGCTAAGCGAGCGCTCTACCATTTGAGCTACATCCCCTGGTGGAGGTGCCGGGGATCGAACCCGGGGCCTTTCACATGCAAAGCGAACGCTCTACCACTGAGCTACACCCCCATGACATATTAGAGATTTCATTTTACTTAAATCAATCACGCTCTTTGTAGCTACATTTCAGTTGTTGGAATGTAAAGCTACGCTGTACAATATAAAACTCATGTTAATAAATTGTCCCTCCAAACAAGCTCCAGGGAGTAAGTAGTGTTTTTTTTTTTTTTCATATTCAAGTCTGTTCAACACTTTTATGTGCTACACCCACGTAAAAGTTAGCAAGGTTTACAGCCACTTGTAAAATTGTAGCAAACGCGGAAAAAAAATATTCACAACTTATTTATTTTAGAAATACATATTTTTATACTGTGATTCGTAACTCTCTCTCTCTCTCTCTCTCTCTCTCTCTCTCTCTCTCT
>NC_059298.1:9793868-9838868 GCF_017591435.1 Portunus trituberculatus
TGTGTGCACTAGTGTGTCTAAAACCACCACGCACGTAAGCAGCGGAGGAAGGAAAATGTAATACCATCCATCATCTAGAACCCCAGACACCTTCTTTTCCTCCTCCTCCTCCTCCTCCTCCTCCTCCTCCTCCTCCTCCTCCTCCTCCTCCTCCTCCTCTTCCTTCTTCTCACTCTTGCCTGCACTTTTGTCTCAGTCACTGCGAACACTGCAACAAGAGACATCAAGGAAAATAAACACGAGTCGCGCATAACCACCTCGCTGACAATATAAATCAAATCACATCGGCAGGTGGCACAAGAAGCGACAATCCTTCACGCCTTAAAACTCTTATTACAGTGGTCGGGTGCGTAAGGTGGCGACTCCGGTGAACGTAATGTTGTTTCTCGCAGTAAATCAATGAAAGAAAGGGGAGGGAGAGAGGAAAGAAATACACATTCATAAATTACGGTAAGGAGCTCACGTGTGTGGAGGAGGAGGAGGAGGAGGAGGAGGAGGAGGAGGACATAAACAAGCTATGTGTGAGGACGAGCAAAATGAGAGGTAGCAAAAGGGAAGGAAATTGAGAACAGAAGGAGGAAGTGAAGAAGACGAGTGCATATTAAGGAAAAATATAAAGAAAATAATTGACAGGAAGAAGAAAAAAACAGGAGGAAAAATGGGAAAATACTGATTACTGGAGGAAGAAGTGAAGAAGATGACACTTGAAAAAAGAAAAGCTGAGAAAGACAAGGAGAAAAAATAATGAGCGAGGAGGAGCCAGAAGAAGAGAAGGAAGAGGGAGAAAAGGAAAAAAGAAAAACTATACCCGCAGAACCGAACAGGACATATAACAATTTCAGCAAAAACTGGCAAAGGAGACCCACACTTCTTCCGCAGGACACAGCCGGAACAATTAGACGCCCAAACCACATCCCGCCGCGCAGCCCTCTCCCTTCCCCCCCCACACCCCAAGGCGCCCTCTCTCCTCTCCCTCCTCCTTCAGTCCCTTTCCCTGCGATAACACTCCCACACTCGGCCATTAAACCACTACCACCACCACCTCTGAGGATACAATACGCGGCTGACTTAACACTCTCCCTCTTCCACTTCCTAAAGATACAATGAAGACACTTGAGGTTCGTTAAGTGGGTCATTATTTTGGAGAGGATTAAAGTGGCCTTAATTTGGCTTGGTATTAAGACTGACGTAAAGGTGTTTGTGCTTCTGTTGCGTCACGCGTCAAGCATGCAGCGTCCGCGTCCTGATGTAAGGAGTGCACTGAAACCTGTCATGCATACAACCACACGCACACGCATGCACGCATGCACGCACGCACGCACGCACACACACACACACACACACACACACACACACACACACACACACACGGCAGCAAAGGAGCCTGGCGCGTATATGCATGCACTCAGCGGCCAATGTGTACACAACTTGCACAGCTCCGTCTAATCATTATGTCTACGTACAGGGGCAAGGATACACACACACACACACACACACACACACACACACACACACACACACACACACACACACACACACACACAGTCCCGCAGCGAGCCAACGCACACATGTACACAGAACCTTTTGTCGAGAAGCACGCCGCCGTGACTGACAGCCCCACTTGGCGGTCCCCGAACCCTCAGTGCTGGTCTAGGGCAAAGTTCACGGCTGCGTTGAACATAAATTACACTGTACAGACCACCGCGCCGCCCGACCACTGAGGCAAGAAGGGACGGGGCTCGCTCACACTGCACGTCGGCTGCCGCTGAGCGATGGTAGGTATGTACACACTGCATGAAAGGAGCAGGACGAGGAGGTTAGAAGGGAGGGAAGCGGGGAGAGGGAGGGGAATGAGGAGCAAAAGGAAGAAGACGCTCAATGCTACAAGAGAAAAGCTGGTATAATAAACTGAACTGCATGAAGGAAGAAAACTGGAAGTAGAAGACTAAAGTCGCTTAATATTATGAAAAGTAATAAATAAAAGGAGCAAGGAGGGGAAGAATAAGAAAGACGATGAATACTAAGAAAAGTTAAATAAAAAAGTGGTGAATAAAAAAATGAAAAACAATAACTTCAATGGAAAGATAAAGATAACACACACAATAAGCCAATATTCGTTGTACACTTCAACAGAACCTTCCCCGCGAAACACCTCAACAAGAACGCAAAGCCCGCCCACTTAAATGGAATGCAAGGCGAGCGAGAAACGTGAGGATAAGTAAATAAGAGACTTAAAAACAACACTACACAAGGGGAGTCAAGAGGGAGGAGGTGGCGGGAGGGGGAGAAGGCGAGGTGTTGAGGATCGAAGGTTTCCTAGCAGCCTTTACGCCACACTGAATAATGTAGTGAGTGGTGAGTAGCGAGGGGAGGGCTGCGTGTGGCTTCTCTCTTCACCCATTACCTCCATAATCGAGGTAATTAACAACACATAACTAATAAGAAGAATGATGATAAAACTGCAAATAAAACTGGGTTCTCCCTCTTGTTTTATTAATAAACGCATCATAATTACCAATATGCAGGTGATTGACGTGCGTTCTTCCTGCCTATCATTAATCTATCATATTTGCTAATGATGCACAACAATAGCCCTTTTTTTTATTGCATCAGAGTGATCCATCATGTAAGGCTGGTTGTCAAGGAAAGAAAAGCTGGGCATTATTACTATGAAGAATAAAAATCAAACAGCAATTAAATATAGCTATCTCTTTACACGCACGTATTATCTAGAAAAAATGGCTGGTGAATCGTTTGAGACAATAATATACATCTTACGACCAACTGTTCCACTAATCCCACCAACAGGGAGTTATACAGGAAATGATAAATGAGAAAAAGAGTTGCTGTTTTTAGCCAAAACACTTCACCATGTTGTCTTTCCCCTTCATCGTTACTACTTCATCCTACACGCAACTCAGGCAGCGACACCAGCGAGGAAGAAAGACCATGAATACCTCAATACCATAAAAAGAGAGAAAAAAAAATCACAATTCCTAGCAAGTAAGACAACAGACATCATACATAAAGAGGAAATGCCACAATATCTACAATACCTTAAAGACACACACACACACACACACACACACACACACACACACACACACACACACACACACACACACACATATACACACCATCACCACCACCACCACCACTACTCACCTAAACAAAATCCAAGCCAGGTGTTACAAAAATTATCGATAATAACTAACAACGTGGAATCCTAATGATTTTTCCCACTGGCAGGAATTAAAGGAAGAATCTCACGCCGTTGCAGGAGATAAATCACTGCCGCCTGGAGTACCCTTTGGCCTCCTTCCCTCTCTGGCAAGTCCATGACGACGAGGCGGTTCTAGGAAGTGACGGCGTGGGAGGAGACAGAGGAGGAGGAGGAGGAGGAGGAGGAGGAGGAGGAGGAGGAGGAGGAGGAGGAGGAGGAGGAGGAGGAGGAGGAGGAGGGAGATATGTGGGCAGATACAAGTGGAAGGGAAGGAGGATGCAAAGTGACGTTGATACCGAGACTGTGGGAGTGAATGTTAAAGTGTTGTGGATTAGTGTGGAAAGAGTGGAAGTCTGGTGGAAGTCAGGAGTGAGAGGTGGAAGAGCAAGAGGTATAAAAGGACAGGAGTGAGTTTCTGTGCAGGGTATTAAGCGTGGGAGAGGCTTGGGAGTGAGAAGTGTGGGAGAGGGGAGGGCAGGATGCTGGAGGTGTGGAAGAGGAAAGGAGGGGGCGTGGAGAGGGCGTGTGAGCGTGCCTGGGCGTGGGTGAGCTGGATCCATTCTCTCTCTCTCTCTCTCTCTCTCTCTCTCTCTCTCTCTCTCTCTCTCTCTCTCTCTCTCTCTCTCTCTCTCTCTCTCTCTCTCTCTCTCTCTCTCTCTCTCTCTCTCTCTCTCCGTGTGTGTGTGTGTGTGTGTGTGTGTGTGTGTGTGTGTGTGTGTGTGTGTGTGTGTGTGTGTGTGTGTGTGAGGGAGGGAGGGAAACAGACGGGCTAATGAACCTTAATGGTGTTATCTTCTAATAGGAAAGCAAATAAACAGCACGAGCAAATCAGTACCTCTAATAATAATGTGGGGAATGTGCGAGGGCTAATATAATCTACGGTGCAGTTCACTGTAACATATCAGGCGGCTGGAGTCGATCAGTTCTTGTTGGAGATATTAATTAGCTATCGATGTTACGTTGTAAGTGGGCCGCTCATTCTTGCTTACTTCGAGTTAGTTATTATTCGGGAATTTGCATTTATACCTTTTAAGAAAAAGATAAAAGATTGATACCTTCTCTTACGGATAGCATTTCCAATATTCTTATTAAAAGAAATGCATTATTTAGTAAATGCAATCATATCTATTAAAATTCAGCATGCTGTCTTTTTGTATTAAATATCTTACAAGAAAACATTTGTGAATAATCTTGATAAAAATGCCTAGTTCAGTAACTTACCAGTGAGATATAATGGAAAGTTTCGAAATGTTATATTTCCCAATTCAATTTGAACTCTTGTAAAATAAACCAATATTCTCCTTGAGGTTCTCACTTGCTAATATTGAATAATCACAGACTTAGAGACAACTATAGTGAATAAGAAAAATCCCAATACGGTATTTCACGAATGCATGAAAAATAACTTGAGAAAATATTTAATGAACATTCTTAAAGACATTATTTCTTAACAGGCTTGAATGATCACTAACGCAATACTCCTTAGGCTTCACCCTGGCCTATTAACACGTAGTACACCAAACAGGATCGCTGCGGGGACCAGTGCCGGGGGCTAATCACTGAAACTAATTTCCCTGCCCCACCACAGCCCGGGATTATAAGCACACGCTAATTCAGGCTCATTAAAACCACTTTGTAAAGGTGGCGCGAGTCTTGGTGGCGAAAAAGAAAAAAAAGTCCAAGGTGCCCGTAAGAATATGACTTCTGGCTGGCGGTCGGGCGAGAGAGCAGAGTGAATAGTGGCATGAGAGCAATGACTTCTCCTCCTCGGACGCAAGTGGCAGGTCACAGACAGCCTCATAACCGGTGTGTGTGTGTGTGTGTGTGTGTGTGTGTGTGTGTGTGTGTGTGTGTGTGTGTGTGTGTGTGTGTGTGTGTGTGTGTCTGGAGATTATAGCTGTTTGAGTTATGAATTTTTGTCATCAACTTCCTTTGTCCGTATGTGTCGTGTATTTTTTTCCTCATTGAAATGTATTGTGAGTAATTGAAGCTGTGGTCAATAAATTATCCATCTTTTTATCTATTAGTCGATTTATCTGTGTGTGTGTGTGTGTGTGTGTGTGTGTGTGTGTGTGTGTGTGTGTGTGTGTGTGTGTGTGTGTGTGTGTGTGTGTGTGTGTGTGTGTTAGTCAAACCCACCTAACTCCCAGCATTCAGACACACCATTACTGCCACCACCACCACCACCACTACCACCACCACCAGCTCGCCACTCCTCTGTGCGTGCATTGCCCTTCCTCGCTCCCAGCCCTCGGCAAACCCAAACTAAGCAAGTCAACAAGTAAGTAAAGAAACACAGGCAGACGGACACCAAAACAAATATATCAGCATCTCATCCCTAACATGCAGACAGGAATGTGTGGGTAAGATTGCTGCAGCCGATTGCTTGACGTACACTCGTTTGCAGGAATAAAAACATGACCCAAGTATAAACCCAAAGACTGAATTACATAGAAAAGAAAGTATATCTTTGAAAACACGCACGTATGTAGCAACTTCAATCATAGAAATCACTAAACATAAAAGAAACTGATGAAATATATAAAGTAAATGTCAAAATTACTTAGATATATCAAATGTACGTAAGTGTTGATAATATTGAGGAACCACAGACATTTCCTCTCAACCCCGGCACACTGTCAGCTCGTATCTGACGTGTGGACAGCACCCAACCCGCGGCCAAGTTTCCGGTGTTGTGACGGTCAACTCAAAGTCACGCGCAGAACAAACGCATCGCCAATGTTATTTTCAGCATCAGCAGTTACGTACGTGTGAGCTGACGCTTTACCCAAGGAGTTATTTACTTGCTTGAAACGTATGTTGTGTTTAAGTGCGCATCTCTACTCACAACACACACACACACACACACACACACACACACACACACACACACACACACACACAAGGAAGATTATGAGAAGCATTCAAGCGTGTACAGAGAGACATATACGAACACACACACACACACACACACACACACACACACACACACACACACACACACACACACACACACACACACACACACACACACACAGTCTCCAATCCCACACTCGTTTAACGTCCTTTATCTGGCCAGCTCAAGCGAATTTACTGACGAGGAGTGACTGTTGGACGAGACGGAAACTAGCACAAGGCGAGGACGCAAGCTTGGTGCATGAATAAACGTATCTTGACACGCCCTTATCACTTGACTCCGTGCACTCAATGACGCAATACTTGTCGCTGAGTATGTGAACAAAGACTTGCTAATACACTGGCCTATAAAAAGAGAGGAGTGTCTTCAGGAAAATATGGATACACGTACACGCTCTCACTATCACTCCATTAGTAGGTCATGAAAGTTAGACACCTCACGACACGACGAGGATGGCGGATATTGTGTAACTTTGAATCGTTGTACTGGAAAAGAAGTGAAACAGACGCTCGGTAGATATTAGGAAAAATTTACGCTATTAACATTCTCTCTCTCTCTCTCTCTCTCTCTCTCTCTCTCTCTCTCTCTCTCTCTCTCTCTCTACTCTACTTTAGAAAAAAACTTAATTAACTATGGATAAGTACAAAAAGAGATACAAACAGTAGCTAATATAAAAAAATAAACAAAGTGAAGCGAAGTACAAACAATGCGTAGTAAGGCTATCGCAGCAGTACACGAGGCGAAGATATTGGGTTCCGGATCATAAGAGAGGGAGGCACAGGCCCATAACTTTGCCTGGCGCGCTGATCTATCTACTACGGGAGAGTTATTGTGGAGGGAGACGGTCACTCGACACCGCAGCTGAGAAATATGGATGCGCGTGTACGTGCTACCGCCACTGCCCTGTGTGTGTGTGTGTGTGTGTGTGTGTCATATGTTACATGTAGGAAACGCGTGGCCTAGCATTCATAATAAGGCTGACTCTTATGCTGATGTGGACAACGACGGGAAAGAAAAAAAAAAGAGAGAGAGAGAGAGGGAAAATAAATAAAGCATGAGAGGAAATGCTGCATGAAGACAAAACAACTTACTCAAAATAATATAAAGAATAAAAGTTTGTGGAATTGAGGGATTAGTTAAATGGTGTGTGTGTGTGTGTGTGTGTGTGTGTGTGTGTGTGTGTGTGTGTGTGTGTGTGTGTGTGTGTGTGTGTGTGTGTGTGTGTGTGTGTGTGTGTGTGTGTGTGTGTGTGTGCTAAAATCAATAAACTATAATTACAAAAATACTATGCCACTGGAGAGAGAGAGAAAGAAAGAGAGAGAGAGGAGGGGGGGACGAGAAACGTTCACACCAAGGCAAGAACGTGAAATATTCCCCCTAACAATTGGTGGCGGTGACCGTGATAAACTCAACGAGCAATAACCATCGTGTGGTCAATACCGCACTTAGGATAATGGTGGAGGAGAGAGAGAGAGAGAGAGAGAGAGAGAGAGAGAGAGAGAGAGAGAGAGAGAGAGATCCTACTCAAGCCGTGCGTTCAGCCAGCCAGCCAGTCCCTTCTCTCTCCACCACTCTCTGTCAGCCTAATATTTCACTCCCACTTGAATAGAGAAATCTCCAGTGCTTTTCGGGGCCACGCGGGCTGTGTGTGGCCGTGGTGGACACATTACTAACACACACGCTCAGATTTACATATACTTAGCACGGCTCAATGCACTCACTCAGCTGGCTTCCTGGGACACATTTTTTTCTATTCTTTCGTCTGATCTATTGGGGTCATCGATTCTATTCCACCGTGTTCTTTTCTATATAATACATGTTTTTTTCCCCTGACATGTATACAATTGTGTCGTTTATTTTTTCCTTTATTTCCCAGTCGCTTTTCTTTCTCCTTTCTCTCCTTCTCTATTCACTTTCTTCCTTCTTCCTTTCCTTGCGTCATATATTTCCTCATATGTCAAAAGTAGGTCTCTTCCTCTATTCTCTTACTTTACGGTCTGTCATAAACGATTGCCGTGCCCTGCCTCCTCCTCCTCTTTCCCCTCTCGTCCTTCCTCCCTTTCCGCCCTCCGCCTTCCCTCCGCCCTCCCTCACCCTCCTATAGCGAAGATTCTATAGTTGCTCTTCTTTTAGTCCCTCAATCCCCTGCCAGCCCTCTTCGGCCCATCTGCTCCCTACCCCCCTCTGCCTCTTGCCGCGCCGTCAATCCTGCCTGCCTCTTCTCTTCCAAGTTCTCATTTTTCCTTCGTCTTTTCCATCTCCTTCCCGCCTCGACTTCAGCATTTTTCTTTCTCTCTTTTTCTCTAATCCCTCTCAGATTCATGTTCAGATTCATTTTTTTTTTTCTTTCAGTTTATCTTCCTCTCCTTTGTTTTCTCCTCACTAATACTTCAGCATTTTGTTCTCACTCTCTTCTCCAATCTTTCTATATTTCGTCTTTTCCCTTTCCTTTAGCCTTCCAGCCCCTCCCTCCTCTTTTTTTTTTCAGTCCCTCATCCTTTCATTCGAGCCTTTCCATATTCCTGTTCAATCCCTTTTCCTCTTTTCAAACTCCCTCTGTCGTCTCTTCCATCTTCAGCACTCCAGTCCCTCCCTCCTCTTTTTCAGTCCCTTATTCCCATCCAGTCCTAACTCCTACCCTCCTCTCCCCTTCGGTTCCCTGTTCGCCGGCGCTCCCTCCTCGCTCCGGCCGCTGCTCCTCGACTCATAACGCTGACTTTATCATCCCGGCGTCAGCATCGGTCTCAACAGTAAAGAAGGAGTCCCTGGATGCCCACTCTGCCAAATTAGCGAGTTGGTAATAAATACGTGTGTGTGTGTGTGTGTGTGTGTGTGTGTGTGTGTGTGTGTGTGTGTGTGTGTGTGTGTGTGTGTGTGTGTGTGTGTGTGTGTGTGTCTCTCTCTCTCTCTCTCTCTCTCTCTCTCTCTCTCTCTCTCTCTCTCTCTCTCTCTCTCTCTCTCTCTCATTATAATAAAATAAATTAATATTAATAATAATAATAATAATAATAATAATAATAATAATAATAATAATAATAATAATAATAATAACAACAACAACAACAACAACAACAACAACAACAACAACAACAACAACAACAACAACAACAATAATAATTATAAAAACAACAACAACAACAATAATAATGATCATCATGACTTAGATTAGACAGATAAACAATGTGCTGACCGTGGGAACACACACACACACACACACACACACACACACACACACACACACACACACACACACACACACACGACACTTCCTCAACCTCTACATACATACATGCATACCTTAGAACATAATCTGTTTTCAGGACACCATCGAGGCGGAGTTCCCTAAGTGTCTGGGCGGATGGCGTGCGTCGCTTCGCCTCGCCATAATTAAACAGACGCGGCGCGCCCCATCAAGGGAGCCGCGGTATTTCTGTCACGAACTCCCGGGGCCTTGAGGAAGCAAGTGTCATCAGCGCGGCTTGTGATCATTCCACACCTCACTTCCGCATTTGATGAAGGGAATCAACGCATCATTACAAGTTATTCACACACATGCACACATACACACACTCACCTACAAACGGATATATGTATACTGAACACACACACACACACACACACACACACACACACACACACACACACACACACACACACACATACGAAAAAACTGAGACGTTCCCGAGTGATAAGTTTACACAAAAAAGAAATCAATAAAAGTAAGTGTTTCATTCATCCTCAATCTTCCCTCGCCAACCGTCGCCCACCCTTCCCTCCGTCCCCCCGAAGCGCAATATGACAAGTTCCGTCCCGAAGTTAGGCCTACCGTGGGAAAGATGGATGACCCCGCCGACGGAGGAGTGAAAGATTACACTCCAAACCCACAATTTGTTTTCCAGCTTAAAATCAGTCTGTAAGTGACTTTCAAAAGCTAATGATCACATGTCTATTCATTTGTTCCTTCTCTTCTCTTATTCAATTAACCTTGTAAAGAATGTTATGAGCTTATCTTTCCCCTCACACACACACACACACACACACACACACACACACACACACACACACACACACACACACACCAATCAGTTTCTCACCTTCCTCTTTCTACCCACAACCGCTTATCTCACCCTCATTCTCACACCCTCTCCCCTTCTCCCCCTTCCGTTCCCTCCTTTCAGAAGAACACGCCCTCCCTCCCTCCCTCCCTCCCTCCCTCACTGCCACTGGCCCTCAAACAGTCTGAACCCAAGCTATGACGCCACCACACCCACTTTTTCTGGGGCATCCTGCTGAAAATGCCAGTCGCGGCTTTGATGCTGAGAAAGGTGATCAACATCAGATCCACGTAAGCAGGAGGGAAAAAGTAGTTAGGGAGGTAGGGCGCTTAATAAAGTCAAATGATGCCTTATATAGTGATGGTATATATATATATATATATATATATATATATATATATATAGAAAAAAATGAGTTTGGATAAAATATTTACATGTTATTACAACGGGGAACGGAACAATAGCAAGGTATAAAGACAAGGTTAGCTGAGGAAAAATACTTATGAAGGGGAGCCTTATGATAAATGAAATTGTTATTGGTGAGATACATAAAAACAAAGTCCACGAATTTGGGTTCAAATTCTTTACAAGTTGTCATAACGGTATATTGAAGAATAACATAAAGAAAAACTTGGGAGTAGTTTAATCAAGACAACATAGGAACGTGTGAGCAGCCGTCTGGCCAGCACAGCAGGAACGCTGTACTCAATGAAGCATGCATAATTAATGGATTCCTGTATAATTTCTTAAACTACACGCAACTTAATGAAGGGGTTACGTATGCGTTCCACTCACACGAATACACGCACTTCCAGACTCCTTCACGGACACCGACAAGAGACAAACGAGCCATGATTGCCGACAGCTGGTGCACGAAGTTTCCACGTGTGCAAGGAGCGGCGTGCTACAGGTCGCCTCCCGCCGTGGCGCAGCAGACAGACGGGACAGGCCAGGCGCGGACCCGGACAGTCATCCATTGCGATAATTATTGTCTGGCGTCTTCCCAGTCCACCCTCCACGGCTCACACCCACCAGCTGCCCACGGGCTGAGATACGATCGCTACGTGTCGGCGGCCTCAGAGTGTTGTTGTCGGTGGGGTGTCGTGTAGTGCCGAGGCAAGTCTGTGTGGGGAAGGACCTGCCTGATGCTTTTATCATTAAGTGCCGTGACCAGGGTGCGGCTCCTGCATGAATGCTGCAGAACACACTTCAGGACATCATCAATACATAACCTTACTGAGCAACACATTACCAAAACAGTAACAGTAAACAATTCCCATTTTCTTTACCACACACTACACACACCGAAGACTGAATGAATGCATTTCTGATGCGCCAGGAAAGGCGTATGTTGTGTCAGTACAAAAAAACTATCAAGCTTTATATCGCAGCAAAAACTTCAGCAATACACGTATAGCGACACGACACTAGCAACACAAGATGCAGGTGAGTGACACGCAGGTTACCTGGTCCTGTGATACTAGTCCAGGACAGCCTGCCACCGGTCCACAGCCACACCTACACCAGCCCACTGCCTCGCCACACCATGACCGTTATGGCTTCCATGTCATGTTGAAAACACCTCCAAAATAAAACAATCATAGATATCACGAGACCACTATCCAACATTTGTACTTTTAATTATCGTTCTTTCATACGAATATACGATATATATATATATATATATATATATATATATATATATATATATATATATATATATATATATATATATATATATATATATATATATATATATATATATATACATATATATATCAGCTTGGTCTCACTTTCACCTGTCAGTATTTAGTACTAGAACTACCCGCGTTACGATTATCATCACTGCCTTCAAGACTATCACCAGCAACATCTGCACCTCTTCCTCTTTTCCTTTCTCCTTGCCTTAACATCAGTTCCCGGTCAGACCGCCGCCCCTCGCCCCTTCGGCCCAACGCCTGGGCGCGCCGCCAGGGTTACAGAGGAGAGAGGCCTTGGGCTAGTCTCTTTCAGGGTTTTTGTGTCGGCCGTGATCTCAAGCCGGAGGCGAGCAGGTCAGCTTTCCGGAGATTAGTTTTATGGGCCCGCCACCCCGCGCCTCGCTGAGCCCCGCTGGAGTGAGGTGGTTCGGGAGGACTACAACTTGGAGAGCTTGTTTTGTTGCCGTTTCCTGTGTGTAATTCACTGTTTGATCTGCTGCAGTCTCTGACGAGACAGCCAGACGTTACCCTGTGTGTGTGTGTGTGTGTGTGTGTGTGTGTGTGTGTGTGTGTGTGTGTGTGTGTGTGTGTGTGTGTGTGTGTGTGTGTGTGTGTGTGTGTGTGTGTGTTTTATTTCATATAAAGAAAAGGCTGTGTTTCCTAACCCAATAAATATAGAAAGATAGATACATATTATGACAATGAGGTATGACACAATAGCAAGGTATAAAGGCGCGCGCGCGCATGCACACACACACACACACACACACACACACACACACACACACACACACACACACACACACACACACACACACACACACACACACTTCCTTTCCGCACAGTCTCGCAGCACATACTCGATGCTCACTCATGTTCCTTCATATTTCACGGTTCCCTCATTTCCTCTCGTCCTCCCCTCGGCGCCCTCACGACCCACCTCACCTCCACCACATAACTCCACGTCGACTTCTCTTTTCGCCAGACAACTTTATGTCACATACTCCTACTGTCATTTGTTATTTTTTCTCCTTTGGTCCCAACACCTAACGCGCTCCAATTTATCTCACCACAAGTATCACGCTCAGCACGGCCTCCGCCTCACCTCCCTCCACTTGCCCTCCATCACTGCTGACGCTGTCTTCCTCCCACCCGTTTCTCTCCTGTCAGCACGTTTCCCTCTCAGACATACCTCGCCGTCGTCCTTCCTTTCTTGTCGTAATGATGTTCATTTCAAGTGTTAATTCTAGTGCTCAGTAGTCTGCTCTATTTATGAGACGAGCCAGGGTTCTTCTCCCCTGACACACACACACACACACACACACACACACACACACACACACACACACACACACACACACACACACACACACACACACACACAGATTGCACCAAGGAGGCCCACGCCCCGCCACACCCTCAGACCAACGGCACCTGAATGATGAAGAGGCGGCAATCCTCCTCGGTTCACAGTCCTCTAGTGGTTCCGCTGCCATGATCACATTTACACAATTTAATCTTATCTCCTCCATTTGTTTGTTCAGCACCGAGGCAGCATGAGCCAACTATGCATATCGGATGTTGTTGGAAGGTGGGAGGTGGGTGTCTGGGAGGCTGAGTGAGTGAGTCCTGGCATGCACACCTGCAGGACCACACCCACTCCCGAGGGGTGGGCGGGGATCCCCCTTCCCACCCAGTCATGCAGCCACGCCCACGTCACCCTCACGCCGCAAAGCAAGGACGACCTTCACGCCCCCAAGAGGAAATAATGAAAGTGTTACCATAGCATTATATCTTAGCTTTTTATCAATAAGTGCATCCTTTTACAAAACATGACGTCTTTATTGCTATAACTCTGCTCAGTGAATGAAAAATAAAACTCTGGCACTTCTGAATCCACTTGCTTAGATGCCAAGTGGATTTCATCATGAAAGAAAAAACGATTGCTGACTTCCACAATAAAGCAAGGAAGAGAATTACAGAATATTAAGTGGGTTTCAGGTTACCCGAAGCGTGTCAGTGGTGAGTTCCTGGTGCTGAATGGGATGTACACACTCAACTATATAGTAACATCAGCCAACAGGTGCACGTCTCGCGGCACTCCGGCCCTCGCCACTCACTCCACCTGAATACAATATTGTGGAGCAATTATATTTCAGTGATAGAGGAATAATTAAGCTCCACTACCGGTGATTAAAAGGGTTCTACTATAAACAGATTCCGACAGCAGTACCGATATTATCGGCCTGGAAGAAACTATTTACTAATCTGTTTTTTATATGTATTAACATCTTTATATATTTTTTTTTCGCTTATGGAAAAGGCAGACCAAAGGAAAAATAGGAAAACAATCATTAAACTATATTGAAATAAAAGTACAATAGAAAGAAATACCAAGTGGTTAGGCGGGTAAATTAGATCTAGGGATGATTTGATGCTCCTCTCTTAAAATAGAGCGTCATAGGGAAGTGAAGACAAAAACACACACAGACAGAGTTCCAGAGTAACAACATTCTTTCGTAATGAAGATAATGAGGTAACAATTCTATTCATATCAAAAGTTCAAGGAAAGCTGTAAGAGTCTTCCATGTGCCAGCCCTCTATGGCAATCTATCGCCCTGTCTCCGTCTATCTGATCTCTTCTCAAGGCCTCGTATCAACTCTTTAATAACGGGGGAACTCCTGCGTCTCTCTCAGCCTTACAGTGATGCGGGACCTCGTGGCTCGACGGGTCAGGCAGGTGGCGAGGCCCGGGCTTAATACAATTCCCCGCCATCCTCAAACACTTCCACGTGATTAATGTGATGCAAACACAAGCCGAGTGTGTCTTGGGCCGTGATTATCCCGCTGAACGCCCCGGGCTGTGATGGCCTCCTGCCCCTCTCCCGCCCTCACTCCTTACCTGCTGCCTTGGTTCCCACACACGAGACGACGGCTCTTGATGATGATGATGATGATGATGATGATGATGATGATGACATGAACAACATTGCTAATGATGATGATGGTGATAATGATAATAATAACAATAACAATACTACTACTAATAATAATAACAATAATAATAATAATAATAATAATAATAATAATAATAATAATAATAATAATAATAATAATAATAATAATAATAATAATAATAACATCATCAGCAGTAAAATGGTAGTTTTTTGTTTTGTAGTAGTAGTAGTAGTAGTAGTAGTAGTAGTAGTAGTAGTAGTAGTAGTAGTAGTAGTAGTAGTAGTAGTAGTAGTAGTAGTAGTAGCAGTAGTAGCAGCATCAGTAGCAGCAGCAGCAGCAGCAGCAGTAGTAGTAGTAGTAGTAGTAGTAGTAGTAGTAGTAGTAGTAGTAGTAGTAGTAGTAGTAGTAGTAGTAGTAGTAGTAGTAGCCAGCAACCTTAGGACGATAAATAAGAAAGACAACGAAAAAAAACAAGAAAATATAAAAGTCTCTAATTCCCGGGCAATACCCACTGACCTGTCACCGCCTGTCCTGTTGTCCCCATTCCACTAGATGGAGGAGGAGGAGGAGGAGGAGGAGGAGGAGGAGGAGCAGAAGGACAGTATGTATTTCGGGAAGGATTAGCACGGCAAGAGATGACCCCAAGTCTTTTTAATCCCCCACTTTCCTGCTCAGGTGTGTTTTTAGATGAGCTGGATAGAGGAAGGGATGGCGGGGAGGTGCAGGTGAAGAGTGGGACAGACAGAGAAGGAAGAGGATCGGTGCTTGATTAGGATGAGAAAGGCTGGAGGAGAATGCATGATACCGAGAAAAAAAAAAAAAAAAGTTCGTGATGTTTCGGCCCGCGGGGGACAGCCAGGCCGAGGAAAACAAAACCCAACGATCTGTTAACAATTTGGGAGGTGAACTGCCTGAATGTATAGATGTAAAGCGGATTTTGACCTTTAGAAGAGAAATCTGCACACGAGTGATGCAAAATATTTATGTGAGTACTGTGTTCATATGTATGTGACGTATTTGTTTACACGAGAGAGAGAGAGAGAGAGAGAGAGAGAGAGAGAGAGAGAGAGAGAGAGAGAGAGAGAGAGAGAGAGAGAGAGAGAGAGAGAGAGAGAGAGAGAGAGAGAGAGACACACACACACACACACACACACACACACACACACACACACACACACACACACACAGCAGGCAATCAGGGAAATACACATGAAATAAATCAATAACAAAATATGCTGGCAATCAAAACACCACCGACAAAACCCGGTCTAATTTCTGCGACCTTTCCCTTGATTTTACGATGTCCGCGTGTTTATATTCCCTCATAAATATGTATGTGCGTGAATGTCCGTTGATGACAAGTGGAGGGGCCGCGGACCACTTGTGCGCAGTAGAGGACCTTCTGCCGCACCATAGCTACTACCACCACTACCACCACTACTACTACCTCGACCACCAACGATTGTACGACAGAAAAAGGAAAAAAAAACAGGAAAAAAGGAAAGAAACAGGAATAAGAGTAACATAACCACCATAACCATTACTATAACTACTGCTGCTGACAACACCATTACCATCAACGCTAACAGTATTAAGATCACGACCATTACCACCACCACCTCTATGCCATTTCCAGCACCATGACCACCACAATCACTACCACCACCACCACCGTCACCACCATCATCACTTCCATGTCGCCCATAAAGCATAAATAAGATGCCTTTTTTATTATAATTTCGCAAGGAGAGACATAAGGATATTTTTTCTTTCAGAGTTAGAAAACAAAATATAAATCTCGCTCTCCCTCTCCCTTTCTCTCCCCCTTCTCTCTCTCTCTCTCTCTCTCTCTCTCTCTCTCTCTCTCTCTCTCTCTCTCTCACCACCGCTCTTGCCAATGACACTAATAAAGACTCATGAATATAACATAAATCACCGGGCCAACCTCCACCATTGACGAACCGAACATCTGCATCGGGAACTCCGCGGCGGACGGGAGGTGGTGCGGAGACACGTCGGGGAGGGAGAGTGGGGAGAGTGAGGGAGGGTAGCAGAGGCAGGCAAGGCAGGGGGTTTAAATTAATTCCCTATCCACTGACAGCTTTAAATCCCCGTGAAATATCCTCCTCCTCATTCCCGGACTGTGACCCAAACGATGAGACGAATCATCCCAATTTATTAAGTCGATGATTCGTGATTTTCCTTTTTATTTCAGTCCATCCATCGCCCTCCATTCCGACCGATCCGAGAAGAGGATGAGGAGGAGGGAGGGAGGGAGGGAGGGAGGCAGGCAGGCAGGCAGACAGGCATACGATGTGAATACGAGGCTTAGTAGACATGAAAGGGAAGAAAGGGGAGGAATGGAGGAGGAATGAAGGGACGGAGGGATGGTTGAGGGTGGATGGTTCAGAAGGGAAGTGAGTGGAGGAAGGAAATTTATGGTAATATATTCACTGTCCGGAAAAGCGAGGATTCCCATCATTTCGGCCGCGGCCCACCATTTTGAAACACTGCATCCGAGGCGAGGTGTGCTGCCGGCGCCGCTGTTTGTCCTCACTGGAGGGGAAAGGCTAGATTGGCTGTAAGGTGTTTTATTTCTTTTTTTTTTTTTATTACCATTTATTGTTATTTTTTCCAGTCTTACATGCTAAATTCCTCTTCTCTCTCTCTCTCTCTCTCTCTCTCTCTCTCTCTCTCTCTCTCTCTCTCTCTCTCTCTCTCTCTCTCTCTCTCTCTCTCTCTCTCTCTCTCTCTCTCTTTAGCATAACTATATAAATGAACTAGTATAGCATTACTTATGAAAAAATAATAACCAACATTATCATTACTCATCTAATATTACATGACTGCCGCCTGCCAATATTTACCTTACCCCGCGCATCACGATGTAATGAAATACACGAGAGCATACTCAGTTTAAACTATATAATATCAGGTATAACAAAACAAAACTGAGCACCGCTATGTAATTACCAAGCGCACCAATGAATCAGAACGCCTTGGTCTGCTGCCTTGACATTGCCTTTCTACGTGTTTATACTGACAATGAAGTTGCCGCGAAAATATAAGTCAATATCAATGACTTTCAAATACCAAATGATCTTCAGGTACCAACTCTGTTATGTGATTTTGAATTCACATTGCAAGATCAGGTATGGTATTAGAGGAGCGAGTTGAGCATAAAGGGACTGAAAGGTGTAATGTATTCGGCTCCTATTGTTTGCAGTGAATGAATACTAGCTGGCTTTTTTAATTACAATAGAAAAAGTAAAGTATTACAAAAACTAGTTAGAGCACAAAAGAGACAGAAAGGTGTCATCTAGAGCTGCTATTGTTCGTGTTGATTGAATGATAGTCAGTATGGCAATGTGCTGTGCGTATTATGTAGGCGGAGACATAGCAAAACAGTTACCGTCGCTATGAACACTACATTTCCTGAGTCTTGAAGCAGCGGCAGGCAGTGAGTGGCCAGCGCGTTGCCTCGGCACCACCACCTCACACAACAGGTAATGGTGTCCGGGACCTCCGCCTCATTGCCTTCAGGCGGGGTTCATTGAGGCAGTCCCCCCCAGGATCCCGTATTAGGGGCCCAGGTCAGAACCCACCCGCCAGGCCCAAAAGGATCCCATCGGGCCCAGATAAACGTTCCACCGGCATACCTGGCCAGCGTGCCTCGGCGACATACCTGCAGGTCAACTATAGTCCTGCTCCTCTAACAATGTGGATTGGGTGCGGCTTGTTGGGGAATTCCCGCTGTACAGTGGTGAAGCATGTCTCATAGCCAGTGATGCAGCAGAGTTCTAATAGTAGTAAAACTTTAGCAAATATGGTCAGCAAATATACATACGCATTTAGCCTTAGTATTACAACGTATGAGAGAGCAGTAAACTTATTATTGATAATATATTCATAAGCCTGGCAAGAAACGTGGCATACATATTTTACAGTGTTGCTAAAAAAATAATATACTTATAAAGAGGTTTCCTTGCGGTTTGGGATGAGTAAATAGTTCCATAGTTGTAATTAGATTATATCGTGAAGGAAAGTACTTTAAAATAAGCTGACATAAGTAAGAAAAAAACTACATTCAAATCTTCACGGCAGCAACACCAATCACGCCCGCCATCCATACAGGTGATGGGAGGTCAGCTGCGGTGTCCTTGACCAGGAAGAAAGAGAGGGGGAGGAAGAGGGAGGGGTAAGAGAGAGGGAGGAAGAGGGAAAGAGGGGGGTAGACAACGAGGGATTAAAGGTATGGCAGCGCTGTCCTCCCGCTATTTCCCATGGGGGCCGCACCCAATCCACATTCTTAGACGAGCAGGACTATAGATTCTTCCATCTCAGGTGTCACAGATAGGGAAGGAAGTGAGCCGGGTATTGTTTCCTGTAAGCGGTGAAGAGTGCGGCAGTGATAGGTGTTCTGGCTTCACGTTTATGATTCCACTAAGACCTTTACGTGACTGCAAATTCCTAGAAAGATAGAGTGATTTAATGAAAGACAACAACCAGGTAAAATTCACTTTACAACAGAGCCTCGGAAAATATAAACATTTCTTAAACCAGTAATAAGGAACAATTCTAAACCCAATTATGATCCAAGGTACTCGCAGATTGAAACACTAACACTAAAAGCATACCCACCACCACCACCACCACCAATGACGCACGGAATGAAACGAAAATAGCGATAGAGAATAGAATAAACAAATAAACAAAACTCACAAAACAACAGTCTCAAATCCTACATCAATTTCCACAAACAAAATAATAAAAACGAGAAACCAAGGAAAAAAAAAAAAAAAAGAAATCACCCAACAAAATCCCTACCAGGAATATGAAAAGCACAATAAAAGCCGATGCTATATGGACTGAACAAAAACAATGGAAGAAACAGACTGGCGCTACGTATGTCGTCACGGGGGAAACTGAAAAAAAGACAGAAAAAAAAAGCCGAATTTATGGTACAGATGGAGCCCGCCGTAGCACCGGGCTCGTTAAATGATAATGAATGGGAAGGGAGCGGATGTAGGGTGGGCGGTGGGAGTGTGTGGGAAGCAATGAATGATAAAGTACTACATGGGGGACTTGCCTGTAGGGAGAGGGGAGAGGAGGGAGAAGTGGGCATGGTGAGAGGAGATGGAATGTTAGGGGAGTAGGATGGTGAGAAGGTGGAGACAGAGGAAGAAGAGAAGGAAGGACTGAGGGAGAAGCTGGATAGAGAAAAGAGGGAAGGAAAGGAAGAACTGAGGGTGAAGGAATAAGGTTAGGTAGGAAGGTATAGGAAAAGCAGCAGCATAGTAGTATTTTGGAGGCCTGGGGAGATGTCTGCCAGATAGGACGAATTGGAATGAAGGAAAAATGGGGCAGGAAGAGAGAGAGAAGGTTTAAATCGAGTGAATCAGAGTCTGGCCTGCTACGTCTGGTCTGGTCTGGTCTGGCGGCTGTGATCCCCGTCTGGTAAATAAAGAAGTGGCGATCAAAGTGAAATGACAATACAACTTTATAGAAGGAAACCAAAAAGTTGGCGATAGGATGCAACCTAAACCATAAAACTTTAATTCCTTAGTAGAAAAATAGAGTTAAGAATAAACTTTTCTCTTTTTTTATTCTTCTCTCTCTCTCTCTCTCTCTCTCTCTCTCTCTCTCTCTCTCTCTCTCTCTCTCCTTGACCATAATTTGGGGGTGAAAGCGATGAAGGGACGGATGGCGGTCTGAGATCCCGGTTTATAAAGGTCTTAGAGGGCGATACAGGTGACTAGACAGAGAGAAGAGAAGGGAGGATGGACAGAGAGAAAAGAAGGTTTGTCAGAATCTGTCAGGGGTACTCACAGATCGCCTTCAATGGCCCTGTTGATGGAATTACTAATGATAGGCCGGTGATAGGTGATAGGCTGCCGTGTGTCACAATATTAAGGGTTTTACGTATACGACACAAATAGTCATACTGCGATAAGATAGAGAGAGGAAAGGGGCAGCTCGAGCGTCAATTTGAGAAACTGATGAAGATAAGGCTTGATGCTGATATTGTAAACAGGATGTGGACTTTGTGGTGGTGTTTTTTAATTTTTATTTATACCATGTTAAAATGCTTTGTCGTGTGTGTGTGTGTGTGTGTGTGTGTGTGTGTGTGTGTGTGTGTGTGTGTGTGTGTGTATCACGGTCGTCTGCTGGTCACCCACCCAGCCTTTCCAATTACGGAGCGACCTCAGAGCTCACAGACCGATCTTCGGGTAGGACTGAGACCACAACACACTCCACACACCGGGAAAGCGATGCCACAACCCCTCGAGTGACATCCCGTACCTATTTACTGTTAGGTGAACAGGGGTTACACATTAAGAGGCTTGCCCATTTGCCTCGCCGCCTCCGGGACTTGAATCCGGACCCTCTCGAGTGTGAGTCGAGCGTGCTAACCACTACACTACGCGGTGTGTGTGTGTGTGTGTGTGTGTGTGTGTGTGTGGGGAGGGGGTAAAGATGATAGCATGTGAGCTATCATGAAGCGTTGAGTGGGTGAATGAGTGAGTGAGTGAGTGAAGAAAGAGAAAAAATAAGGAAGGGAAAGGCAATGTAAACGAGAAGGAAAGGAAAGTGAGTGAATAAGAATGAGTAAAAGGAGTGAGTGAATGACTGAGTGATAAACTGAAGTAATTTACAAGGTAAATGAGTCAATTAAACAGTCAGTAAGTCAGTCTGTTAACCACCCTCTCTCTCTCTCTCTCTCTCTCTCTCTCTCTCTCTCTCTCTCTCTCTCTCTCTCTCTCTCTCTCTCTCTCTCTCTCTCTCTCTCTCTCTCTCTCACACACACACACACACACACACACACACACACACACACACACACACACAATTATTTTATGTTAGGTAAAAAGCATGAACGTAATACTCAGAATCAGAATACAGAAAGAAAGAAATAATAATCGAGCAATAAACGTAGTGACGGACATACATATAACCAGAAAAATATTATGCAAAGAAATTTTTAAAACGAAGCAACATAAAGCCGTGTCCAGGAAAACTTAACAAGGCATCTCAATCTGCTTCACTTATTCTTTATGCTCCAATTTACGTATAATTTTGTTTGTTTTATATTTATTTGAGCATATCATATTATATCGTCGTTAACCGTTGTCTTCTTCAATTTTGATATGCCATTTTTCTCACAAGAGAATAGAAACAGGAGTGTTGGTGAGGTGAAGTGGTATGCGGAAGGGAATTTTGAAGGAATGATAAATGAATGAGATATCAAATGAGAGAGCTTTGAGTAGAGTGAAAAAGATCAGGTGCGTTGAAGTGAAGTACCAGGCAGTGGCGGAGGACCATGTGGAGTGACGCATCATGATAAGTGGAGTGAGGGAGTGACTGAAGGAGTGCCATTAGGGGCGTGGCATCAACAGCGTGGTATTATGCGCTATACAACATGAGGGATAAGGGTGGTCGGAAGAAGTATGTGAGGGATATAGGGAAAAAAATCTGTATAGAAACACTCGTTCATGGGAAAAAAAAATTGTTGGGAAAAGAACTCAATACCGGGGTCACTTCCATGTCTCCTCCCGGGTTAGAGGACTCAAGGAAGCATGAATATCGCGGAAAGGTCGTAAAACCTGATCGACGGAGTGGCCGGAGGGATGCTCAGTTCAGTCACTCGCATGACGCTGCACCCGCCTGATGCTGTTGGGTGTCTTATCATGCAACACCCGGGGCTTTTTTTCCCTGAAGTATAATCTGCTCTCTATCAGAATGCCACCACGAACAGACCTCGACACGCAGGTGGCAATGAAAAGATCCTCGAGGCGAGAACCCCGGGCTGATATTTCGAGACAGGTGCCACTCCTAACACGGGGGGGCGGTGGCCGAGACAACCGCGTGAAGCAAGTATGGCGCGGCAGTGGCACAAGGATGGCAGGATAGGCGGCGGAGTGGGATGGAGATGAATGGTGGCGCCCTCCACAGCTTTGATCAGTGACCGTCTTATGCAAGGGAGTCAGTGAGCTTTTAAAGGAACTTCAAGGCTGTGTTCAGTCCATTCGATACTCACCAACCTTGGAATTATTGGAAAATTTACCTCGCGAGGGTCCTTTGAGAGTCTCCTACCTCTTTGATCACGAATATTAAGAATGTGTTCTATATGCAGGACCAGAGAGCGGAGTTCAATATCAAACAGCTATAAAGGCGACCTCCTCTATTCGTCTACCAGTTGTATAAAAGGCAACCGGCAATCCATGGGGAGAGCGAGATGAGGAGTGCAGGATGTGTTAACGTCACAGACCAGCAATCCTCTCCTACTCGCTACTTAAGAGTACACATCAAGAAGGTTAAATCTTTCATCGCTTCAGAATCGATGGAGAAAAAATAAATAAATAAAACAACTAATTAACGGTAATGGTAACTGACTGAACAAATAAACCTATCAAGACACTTATCTAAAGCTGCAAACCTGAAGCACCTTTTGTGGATTGGGATCAGTGAGCCACAAACATCGCTAACCAAGCCGCAGACATGCATGAAGCAATCGGATAATCACAGGACGCTGACAGCTCCACGAAAAGAAGCAACATCAAATATTCAAGATTATCTAGTATGCGCAAAGTAGGACTTGCGCTGCGAATATAGAACGAAACTTTGATGTCGCCCTCAGGTTCAATGGAGTGGTGGTGTGGATGTATAATCAAATTCACCACTCGCTTCCTGCACGTGAGAATGTGAGAATGTTCTGCCTCTTTGCGCACCTCTTCTTCCCCGGCAGGAGTGGGCTGTGATTCATGGACCACAGCCACTCAACCACTGTTCCCACGCCGCTCCACAACCCAGCCAGATTCCGAGAAGGTACTGCATACAAAGTTACGTCAAAAACTCCCACCAGAGTACAATTACCAGCCACGAGCAAGTCACCGCCACCTCCACGTCATTATGAGCAAATTCCTCGGTTCCCTGTTAGCCGTCCGCCTTTCATTTGCTGCGGCTAACCGATCGTCTTGCCCTGAAACCCCGCTATTGAACGTTCACATCAAAAGTATACCGTGGGGATAAATTCTGAGTTGTTATGAGCTTGTAACCATAAATTTCCCCCGCCTCCATTAATTCACTGCGCTTTTTGGAATCGCGAGGCTTTAGCGGATATAGAATTACAGTATTTGTTCCACACGATTGCAGTGGACGATTGAAAAATGAACGCTATAGTTTCATGGACTGAACTACGTGGAAGGGAGTGCAGAGGTAGTGTACATAGGAGAAGTGACGTGAGGCAGTCAGAGTGAAGGACGCGGAGAACACAGGGAACGCGGTGGGCGGCGGAGAGTGTGGCGGTGGGAGGGTGAGGAAGGCTGAGAGTGTGGTGGGCGTGGCGAGGAGTGCGAGGCCCTGGGCTAGGTAGCGAGGCGGTCGGTCACTTCTGCTTGCCCATGTAAGGCGAGATGTGCCGCGGACCGTGACGGGGCGGGGACGAGTCTGCTTCACGGAGGTCCTGAGGGCACGGTGAAGCACGCCGGCTGCCGAGACTCCGCCGCCTGCCTCGCTCAGGACTTGATTTAGTGCTGGGCTGGTTATTAGTTGAATGTTGAGAGGCACGTCGGTCTGAGGCTAAGAACGGCTAAGGTTTACAAAAGCTAACAAACATCAAAGGAGCACTTATCATTTTATTTTTCCTAGTTAATTGGTACATACTGAAATTAGAAAACTAAGGATCACACAGCTGTCTTGTGCCCGAGTGACTAATAGGCATTACGTATGAACTGCTTATCTTTATTACTTTCCTGTGTCCAGACTCTTGGGAGTGGCAGGAAATGATGCGCTTTTTGTCTTTGTTTTGTAATGTGTGTTTGTTTGTGAGAAAGAGAGAGAGAGAGAGAGAGAGAGAGAGAGAGAGAGAGAGAGAGAGAGAGAGAGAGAGAGAGAGAGAGAGAGAGAGAGAGAGAGAGAGAGAGAGAGAGAGAGAGAGAGAGAGAGAGAGTAGAAAAACAAACGTACTTATGCACAAAAACAGACAGACAACACTCTCTTTACACAGACACACACACACACACACACACACACACACACACACACACACACACACACACACACACACACACACACACACACACACACACTGGAAAGCTAAAAAGTTCCTAAGACGTCAGGCAAGACAGACCACGCCGGAGCGCCTCGCCTTCCTTGTGCGTGTGCGAGTCAGCCTACTTCTGTTGAAATATTCACCTAAGCTCCCGCGGGCCACAGTGACCACCTGCCCGCGACCAGACCTTCCGAGCCGCGCTGATCATTCATACACACTCCTCTACATTTTTTATCAGACGCGGGTCATGTAATGGTCACTGGAGGGGCAGCGCGCGGCATAGAAACTGCTTACGGTTCTTTCCGAGCCAACTAAGCTCTGGCGTATTCGACCCTTGCCTTGCCTTACCTTGCCTTGCCTTGTCTTGTCTTGCCTTGCCTTACCTTCCCCTTCCCATGTCTAGCTGCCTCTCTAGGTTACTGTTGTCTGTTTTGTTTTGTTTTTCTTTTTTTTTCTTTAAAGTCTTATCTTGCCTAGCTCTTTAGTTATCATTTCTGGGAAAGCTTATTCTATCTTTACTTTTTCTCTTTTTTCAAGTAATTATTGTCTAAGGATCTATTGTTTCCACTCCTCCTTTGTTATTATTGATATTCTAACTTCGTCTATTCTCGCTGATTTAATAAGGTCACTTCAGCTTCCTCTTTCGTCGTTACTGCCCTTTCCAATGGTCTTTGTACGACCATTACCTCGTCTCCCTTTCTCTTATCTCGTGTATATCTACGAAGGAACGTGTATTAATCCGAGAACTAAAAGTATTTGTGTGTGAGAAGGTCCTCCACGAACTTGGACATTTGCCTTTCCTTCCAACGGGTGTTTCGTAACTCCACCGAGCAGCTGTTCCAAGTAGGTCAGTGCCAGTGTGATGGATACGATGCCAACTGACACCAGACGGAAAAGTTGGGTTAATAAGCGATGTTCAAAATTATACGCAGCTACAAGAGACGTGATTCGTAACTTCCCGCTTCCGATACACTCGATCTAGGGCAGAGAATATGGCGCTTAAACCCACAGCGATTGCAAAGGGAATATAAATTACCACTGATAATCTTTTCGAAAACTATACGCTGCTACAAGAAACATTTCATAACCTGCCATTTATAACACTTGATCTAGGACACAGAACGCGGCATTTATACACCCCACAGCGACGGTAAGGCGAACAGGAACTATCACTGGTAAAATTTTGCTATATAAGAAAAATACGAGGATTGTAGGATAGTCTTTTCGACACCCCTCTGGCGATGACAAATGCAGCAACAAAGTAGATGAACTTGCGTTTGCACGTGGTTGCTCCTTTTGTTATGCATGGCTGTCACTCGGTGAAGAGTAGCTTGTGTGTGTAAGTCACTATGGAAAACCCACAGCTGAAGAAAGATAATAATGCTGGTTAGAGTAGTAGTAGTAGTAGTAGTAGTAGTAGTAGTAGTAGTAGTAGTAGTAGTAGTAGTAGTAGTAGTAGTAGTAGTAGTAATGTCAATCCAGTACAGGAGAACAAACACCACTTCCTTTTTCTCTTTTCCCTTCATTTCATTAGCCAGCGTTGCCTTGCCTCCCTGTCTTGATGTGGGCGCAGCGCGAGGCAGACGACCATAACTCCGCCTCATTCCTTTCCCGTGCCTGCCTCTCCCGGCGGTTCATGCCGAAGATGACCCAAGATTATGGAGGCGGTGAGGCGGCGGGGACGGGCGGTGGAGGCAGAGGCTGAGGGGGAGGGAGGCAGCTTCCACGACCCTGCCGAGGACGAGGGCGATGAGGAAGTAATGAATTAGTAGCTGGAGAAGGCGACGAGAAGGCGGCAGGTGAGTCTGTCTGTTGATTAATACCATTGCAAAGATATAAAAGCCCAGGTGTGTCGGTCGCAACTCAGCCGCCTATGCTTTCTCCGGCAGGGATAATAGCCAGGCTCGGGCATAATGATTACAACCGGTGCGGGCGAGTGAGGGTGAGTTTTTGCCCGGACCTGCGCAGGGTGTGTTTGTGGAAGGGGCTCAGGTGGGAAAAAATATAATATCAAGGTCGGGAAGAATTTTAATAATGAGATCTGTAAGGAGGAACCCTTCACTTCGGCACCGTGGCGGGACTCCGGCGTGAAATTGATTAGCTTCGAGTAATATATTGACGGTATATAAGCACATCTCGTCTTTAGTTTAAAAATAATCCTTCACTGGATAATTCCCGGCCAAACGAAGCGTTCGCGAGTATTCTTGCTGAATTTACACTTTGCTCAACAAGAATTAAACGGATTTTATTTACTGCTCAACAAAGCGTCTTATCTTGTCCAGTGTCACGACCATTCCCAGAGGGTGGCTGGTTACACGCTCCGCCTCCAGTAAATGGTGGATGCAGTCAGGCAAGGCAATGTGGAGAATCAATCCACAGCTCACAACTCACAACCAGCTATGACGGTCAGTCTTTCCCCGAGCTGCGTCTGAAATATTCCATGCGACACGACATGCAAGCACGCATGCACACACACACACACACACACACACACACACACACACACACACACACACACACACACACACACACACACACACACACACACACACACACACACATTTTTAGTTCATTGTGTTAATGTCCCCCCCCCCCTGTACATTTTCAGTGTAATTTTTTACATTGCCAAACTAATAAACCATATATTATTATTATTATTATTACACACACACACACACACACACACACACACACACACACACACACACACACACACACACACACACACACACACACAAACACACACACACACACAAACACACACTTCATGCAGTCATAATTCTTTGATAACATGTCTTTCCAGACTTATCTGAACAGAAAGACAATGGTCAACGTCTGCTTCCTCGAGGCCTCGCTCACTGGTGGCGGCAAAAAAATACTAAAGAAGACAAAGAAACATTAGTACGGGGACAGAATGAACAAATGGGATGGAGGTTAGGTGAGGGAGGTAACTGTACAGAGGACGGGTACTAGGGAAGACAAAGGGAATGGGAGGAAAAGAGGAAAGGTGAATGAAGAAAGTAAATGAAAATAAAGAAAAGGATGTGGAGGAAATGAAGAATGATGGAGGGATATAGAAGGCGAGGGAGAACTATAAGGAGGAATATCACAGAGGAAGAGAAGAGACATTCCTTTGCCTCCTCACCCACTCAGTTCTCATCCACCACCTCCAACTCCTGCTTCTCTTTCCTCTTCCTCCTCCTGCTGGTTCTTGTCCTCGCTCTCCCTTGCTAACCTGTTTCTCCCTCCCGGCACGGAAACTAACAGACCGAGACGACTGAAAGGAAAGCCCGAGAAACTCCGGCATATCCCCCGAATTATTAATGGGCCGCTACACTGCTGGCCTGGCCTCGGACCGAAGAATAAGAGGCCCAGTAAAATAAACATGGAGACATCTCGCTGCGGCCTCTTCATGAATTATGGAGTTGACAACAAAAATATTCAATACGTCACCTGATATCGAGGGTGAAGTTTGACAGCGAAGGAAGGAAAAAAAAATGAAAAAGGATAAAAAAAGATGTGAAAGAAAGTCAGGAATATTAAGTGTAACGTGAGGAAAGTAAAAGAAAAACAGAATTATATAGAAAAACTGGGGAAAAAAAGAGAGAAATAAATCAAAAGAAAGACATCTTGGAAGAGTGACACAGAAAGAATCCAAAATTAAACAATACCTGGAAGTTGGACACAAAATGAAAAAAAAAAGAGGCAAAAATATGAAGAAAAAAATAAATAATTTGTTGGTGGAGAAAAAAACAAGAAAACTTTTTTTTTACTTTCTCAGACCACCATTAAAGGATTCTGGAAAACATTTTGTTCTTTTAAAACTTTCTGTCGCGGGAAGAAGAGAAGGAAGAGGAGGAGGAGGAAGAGGAGGAGGAGGAGGAGGAGGAGGAGGAGGAGGAGGAGGAGGAGGAGGAGGAGGAGGAGGAGGAGGAGGAGGACGATAAGTAAGTATTTACACAAGAGGGAAAAATAAACAGGAGAGAGGTGAAGAGGACAGGAGAGGAGGAAAGGATGTGATTGGCTAAGAGAGAGAGAGAGAGAGAGAGAGAGAGAGAGAGAGAGAGAGAGAGAGAGAGAGAGAGAGAGAGAGAGAGAGAGAGAGAGAGAGAGAGAGAGAGAGAGAGAGAGAGAGAGAGAGAGAGAGAAGGAAAAAGTAGGAACTGGGGACGCACTGAAGAGAAAGGAATGAGGGCGCGGCGAGGAGACCAGACGGTTTCCTGTTGACAAGAAGTATTACGGTATCCGAGTATTATTTTTAATGTATATATATCCGTGTGTGTGTGTGTGTGTGTGTGTGTGTGTGTGTGTGTGTGTGTGTGTGTGTGTGTGTGTGTGTGTGTGTGTGTGTGTGTGTGTGTGTGTGTGTGTGTGTTCTTTCTTCCAAAGTTTAAGATCAGTACCACCAAATCTTCCCAAGTAACAATGCAGCTGGAGACTATTCTGGATATTCTGAACCACTCTGTTAAGGATAAATAAATGTATTGACGGCCATGGTGGATATTTTTTTCTTATGGCGGTTGCCTTTAAATAGCCTCCGCCTACCTGTGAAGTTTTCAAAGGGTATTTGTGGCCGCTGCTCCGGGAATAATTCACGCGAGGCTGCTGCTAAATAGCGACCAGTGTAACCCAAACAGAAAAGCAAACAGCGTGTCGCTCCCGTTGAATGACGCTGCCGGCTGTATGGAGTTGTGTGTTTGGTGTCGGTGCTCAAAGTGGTGGTTATGAGGCAGTGTTTGGTCGGTCCTGTTGCCGTGTTCCACCAGCCATCCCGCCGGCGATCCATCACGCCTCTGTCGGCCCCTGCCCACCCAGCCCGGACAAAAAGTCAGTAACGCATCGCTTCTTCTGCCACTCCTTCCAAAATGACACGAATTGCAGAGCAGCACACAAAAAGTTGCGAAATAAGAAAGGCAGGGAGGGAGGGAGCAATACTAATGTAGTCAACCGTCGCGGCTGCAGGCGGGCCTCCCTTAAAGCCTCAGAACGGTTTCCTAGTGTCAGGGAAAAAAAATAAGTCAGCCCAGACAGAGGAATCGGCCTGGGGGACAGCGGTGCAGGCAAGGCCCTCCGGCACCCGGCACGAAGGGTCCTGCGGCGCCCTGGCAAGAATGTCTTCAATAGAGCCACAGTTGGATTTACTTTTCGGTACACAGGCCTGGCAGGGACAAGCGAGGAACTGGCCGCTTTGCCCCTTAAGCTGCTGCTCCTAATCACGGGACATATTTGTTTCCTCCTGGAGCCACAGAATGTCAAAGGAAAACGGAAAAAAAAATGAAGTAGGCACTTTCTCTTTGCCTTCATTTACACTCATATCACTCCAGTGTGAGAGCATCCACGCCCCCTTCCTCTGTGTCTCCCTCCTGCTATACCTCCTCTTCAAAACCTCACACCGCCCCTAATATGACTTTAGCCCACATGAAAGACGAGAGGGAAGCGAAGGGAGAATTTTTTGTCCAACGGGAGGCCTACCGCTCCATCCCTTCCCTCGCCTCTCCTGCTGAGTCAATGACGGAGGGGCGGGGAGCTGCTTATAGGAAAGGTTGGGAAGGAAGAAGGACGGAGGAAGGAGGAGAAGGTCGAAGAAGGGAGCAAGAGGCTAAAAAAGGTTGGGACAGACAGGGAGAGTCGCTTAGAGTGAAGGGGAGCTGGAGATAGGTCGCCGGGGGAAGGTTGTGATGAGTGGTGGTGAAGACGAAGATAAGATGGTCGCTGGAGGGAAGGTCGTCTGGGAGGGAATCTTCAGCCTTAAGACGCTAAGCTGCCAGAGAGTCGATAACACCAAAGAGATTCAAGGGAGCGAGGCATGTGCGTCAATGGGCTCCGTCATAACTGTGGTGCACCAGACGGCGAGGAAAAAAAGGACCTATTGTAACTATGGAATTTAAACTAAGGAAAAGGAAATATTTGGTCCTGGATCTTCTGTATGTCACAATGAGGAGAAATTGGAGGCTAATGAGGAGGAGGAGGAGGAGGAGGAGGAGGAGGAGGAGGAGGAGGAGGAGGAGGAGGAGGAGGAGGAGGAGGAGGAGGAGGATAGGAAAAGTGAGAGGAGAAAAAAAAAACGGTGAACATACATTTTTCTCGCCACAATAAAAAAAAAAAAAAAGGAGAAAACAAGTGAATGTGCCGACAAAAATCAGATCTTAGAGTTACAGTTGTGAATATCAGAGTAACATAAGGAAACCCTGAGAAACACGTCACAAACACACACACACACACACACACACACACACACACACACACACACACACACACACACACACACACACACACACACACACACACACACACACACACACACACACACACAGACAGACACACACACACACACACACACATCCATAATAACGGTAGGTATTAGGGGAATCACAGTTCGCCTTTCAAATACTCTCGCTTTCTGACACGCTGCCAAGGAATCTTTTATTCATTCCCACTCACTCTTATTTACGAAACATTCACCCCCTTTACCTACCTCACCGTGTGTGTGTGTGTGTGTGTGTGTGTGTGTGTGTGTGTGTGTGTGTGTGTGTGTGTGTGTGTGTGTGTGTGTGTGTGTGTGTGTGTGTGTGTGCTGCGTAGGCGACTGACATGAGGTCCCATCTATGTGGACTGACTGACTGAGCTGGACTTCCTCACTCAGAGCATTCCACGGCATTCCAGTGACTCGTGGAACTGGCACGGAGGGACGAGACAAAGAGGTAATGGAAAGAGAAAGAGAAAGAGAGAGAGAGAGAGAGAGAGAGAGAGAGAGAGAGAGAGAGAGAGAGAGAGAGAGAGAGAGAGAGAGAGAGAGAGAGAGAGGATGACACCATGTAGAATTCCTTAGTTTGGAGGTAGTGACATGGCGGGGATAGTGGAGCTCCAGTTATTTTTTTTTTTTTTTTGTGTGTGTGTGTGTATTCTCTGAAGCTCTGGGTCACGAAATAGTCAAGCGAAGAACAATGAAACCAAAATACACCTTCAGTGCAAAATATTAATGCAAAGTTATATCTATCGAGCAGATAAAAATCAAATAAAAGAAAGTGAAAATTATATAAACAATGATTATTACCATTTTTTTTGTGCGTATACGTGCTCTCTCTCTCTCTCTCTCTCTCTCTCTCTCTCTCTCTCTCTCTCTCTCTCTCTCTCTCTCTCTCTCTCTCTCTAACACATCCTAAGCATCGCCTTAAAGATGACTGGCATGCAAAATAAACATATCAATAAACAAAAACCAAAAAAATAAGCAACTCACACATACTCTCACGAACTCACAAACCTTCGCATTACACCAGAAAGGTAAAAAAAAAATCTCACTGAATGCACCAACCAAGGAAAATAAAGGGAGGAAAAAGTAACACAACTTCACTTAGTACCTTTCTCTTCTCTGAATATTACACAATAGTAATAAATGAAACAAAACGCTCCTTCCTTCTTTCCTTCCTTTGATAATTTTCTATTCACAACAAAGGTTTATAGGTAGGGTGGGCTGGGCTGGGCTGGGCTGGGCTGGGGTCGGACTGGAGAGAGCACGTTGGACAGAGATGAATGAGCAGTAACTACATAAACACATCCCCTTTAATGCCTCTGCAAACTTCACTGAATATTCATGATTAGTTTTCGTAACCACGTATAAATATAAATGTAACTCTGAATGCACCTGCTGAGACCAGACAGTTTCCTCTCGCTGGGAAGATGCTGACCCACATCACAGACAAAGAGATGAGATGACGGGGCGGAGGGAAGGAGAGGGGTGGAAAGTAGGAAGGGGAGAGAGAAGTACAGGGAACGCAAGGAGGAGAGGAGGGTGAGGGGAAATTGGGGATTGGTAGGGGAACTAGAAGAAGAAGAAAGGAAGAAGGGGTGAGAGGGAGGAATGAAAGGGAGAGGAAAAGATGGAAGGGCAAGGAGAAAGAGAAGGGGAATGTGAGGTAGGGAGATGGGAAAGGTGAAAGTGCTGAGAGATGAAGAGGGAGGGAAAATAGCAACAGGAGTGGAAGATAGACAAGAAGCACACACTAAAAAAGAAATCATATACACATGTGAATGAACCCACAAAAAAGTAAATACAAAAGAAGAAAGGTGATAAGAATGGTGATAGTGGAACGGGGAAATGAAGCGAGGAATGTGAGGTAAAGGGAATAAAAGTGAAGAAGAGTAATAAAGATGGTAATGAGAGGGATAGGAATAATAAAGAGCAACAGGTGTCATTAGAAGGAAGACCCTGAGTAGACCAATTAAAAGGCAAGATGAAGGTAAGGAGGAACATAAACAAGGTGGCGGAGAAAGAAAACGAGAAGTTGCAGTTATAACGAGGGTAACTATAAGAATACTGAAACAATTTTTTTTTTTTTTTTTAATGGCATCACCTTTAAACGAGGCATTCTTTTTTTCCATTTTTTGTTGTGTTGTTGTTGTTGTTGTTGTTGGTATCGTCCCTTTCTTCACTATATCATCATTATCTCTACAGAAACATAGATAGAAATACATCAAATTATATCGACGAGAGAAATAAAGAAAAATAAGTAAAAGCAGAAAACAAAGCTACGATTATGTGAATGAAAGAAAATATAGAAAAAAAATAGAAATAAGAAAGAGCTGAGGAACGAAACTCGAGACAAATTAACGAAAGAAAAAAATAACGTAACGGAAGAAAAAAAAACAAAAGAAACAAAACAAAATCCTCTTCTATTCTCCTCCATACCTCCCCTCACACCTCTCCACAACCACTCCTCCATTTCCTGACACCTCCCTTACTTACCCCCCTCCTCCCCTCAAGTCCTACACCCTCCACTCATCCACCCACCCACCCATCCACCCGCAGCACGAACACAGGAAGCACAACACCAACAACACCCATGCGTGCCATCGAGAGGCGAACACACAGTCGGTTCCAATTCCCGGCGTAACACCCGAAGCGATATTGTGATCCAACTTGCAAATACTGAAGTCAATACCCGTATGTAGCTCGGCGCGCACACGGGTTGCAGTAGCGGCGGGGGAAAAGGGAAGGTGGCGGAGGAGGGGACAAGCAGCAACAAGAGAAAGAGGAGGAAGAGAGGGAAAGGAAAAATGATAGTATGAATGGTTAAGGGAAGGGAAGGAGGGGAGGAGGAGGAGGAGGAGGAGTAAGTGTGGAGGCGGTTGGGTTAGATGCATTATAAGTAACAGGTAAGTGAGTAAGATGAGTAGGAGAATAGGCGGTGGTGGTGGTGGTGGTGGTGGTGGTGGTGGTGGTGGTGGTGGTGGTGGTGGTGGTGGTGGTGGTGGTGGAAGAGGAGAGAGGAGAAGGAAAAGAATATGATAGAGAACAATAACAACAACAAACTAACCACCAACCAACCAACCACAAGAAAATGTAACCTAGACGAAGAGATAATGAAAAAAAGAAGAAAAATAAAGTAGAGAGAGAGAGAGAGAGAGAGAGAGAGAGAGAGAGAGAGAGAGAGAGAGAGAGAGAGAGAGAGAGAGGAAGGGCGGACATGCGAGCGGGTGGCAGAAGGAGGATCAAGTCTCGCTTCCACCATATATTGAGTTCCTATTGTTACTTGCGGAACAAAGGGGGCCGTGACGTGGGCCGCTCGTCTTTAAGTTAGCAGCCCGTAGCAGTCTTCCGTTTGGGTCCCTCTCACTCCACTCATAAAATTTCCCCTTCGGCTAGGCGGTGAGTTCTTGGAGAAGGAGAAGGGAGAGTAAGAGGAAGAGGGGAAGGGTAAGGAAGGTTAGGTGAAAGAGAGAGAGAGAGAGAGAGGAGGAGGAGAGGAAGGAAGGAATGGAGGGTTGGAAGGAGAGGGGAAACAGTCCACAAAGAACCAATATGAGAGAGTAATGTTGGTTCAGAGACGCGTCCTTGTAATGATATGGTGGTGGTGGGGGTGGTGGAGGTGGTGGTGGTGACTGGTGGCATAGTAATGACTAGTGGTGGGAATGTTGAGTGGGTGGTGATGGTTTAGTTTTAGTGATAAATGGAGGTGTTGATGATTAGAGCAATAGTGATGAGTTTGTGGTGATGATTGTCAGTGGTGATGACTATTGGTGGTGGTGATTTTCTGTGGTGATGGTTCAGTGGATGACAGATATAGTGGTGAGTTACTGTTGACATTTGGTAAATGCTGGGAAGTAAAGAAATGCAGATGAATCAGTGATGACAACATATGTGATGACAGAAAATGCTAATGGGGCTCATGAATAATGCTTACAAGTGAAGTGTGATGACCATGCATTATGAGACGCTGCTGGTGACGTAACAGTGAATACAAAAAAGAAAGCTACAATGATGATAGTGACGATGACAGGGTGGTGTTAAATGCAGGCGAGGATGACTGACAGAGATGATGTTAACTACGATGCTGAGGATGAAAAAAAAGGTGTAGCAGTCGTGCACAGGATTTTGATGGTGACAAATACCTGTTGACTGAAGTAGAATTAGAGTTGTTAAGTGTGATGTGTTTATTTTGCGGTGATGTGTAGTGTGATTGTGTTCAGTTCTATATATGGTGTGAGAGAGAGAGAGAGAGAGAGAGAGAGAGAGAGAGAGAGAGAGAGAGAGAGAGAGAGAGAGAGAGAGAGAGAGAGAGAGAGAGAGAGAGAGAGAGAGAGAGAGAGAGAGAGAGAGAGAGAGAGAGAGAGAGAGAGTGTGTGTGTGTGTGTGTGTGTGTGTGTGTGTGTGTGTGTGTGTGTGTGTGTGTGTGTGTGTGTGTGTGTGTGTGTGTGTGTGTGTGTGTGTGTGTGTGTGTGTGTGTGTGTGTGTGTGGCGTGGGCGCAGTGTTGTGTGGTGTGTGCAGTGAATGATGATGATCGAGGAGGCGGCAGCGGGAGGTATACAGGAGCAGGAGGTGTGAAAGGACTCAGAGAAGGAATGATGAAATGAAGATGGCGACGATAAGTGTGAAGAGAAACTGTACTCTAGCTAACTACAACAGAAAAAAAAAATAGAAAAAAACCAGGAATAGAAAAGGAAAGAAAACTAGAGACTGACTACAAAACAAACTACTTCTCTAGCAAACCAACCCAACCTAACCCTCCCTTCACACAAAGCTAGTAAGACACAAAGATGAATAACACACAACAAAACACGAGCACAAAAGCTGGAGATATTACCAAGCAGAGGCACCAGGATCTCTGAGGAGTAGATAAAAGACAAGACACACATTTCCTCGAAGGGACCACACATCGGAGATAAAAGCACCGTCACATAACGACTGCTGACCAAACACGGTGATGAGGAAAAAGGGGGAGGGAGGCGAGGCGAGGCAGAGGGAAGGGAGGCACGCAAGGAAGGAACGAGGCACGAGGAGGAAGGCTTGGGGAGAATAATGAGAGGGAGACTGGGAGAGCGTGGGTTGGCCTATACCGAGTAAACAACCTGTGGAGAAGGGAATGGGGACGAGGAGGGAGGAGCACAAGTGAACATAAAGGAAAGACACACAGCATATATATTGATTATTATGAAAATGTTTGTTTGTGATAAGTTACATTATTCAACGCGAGCAAGTACGAGTAAGTAGAGGAGGAGGAGGAGGAGGATGAAGTTAAAAGAATGATCAAACAAGACTATTATGTGGGTGTGTGCTTAAAAAAAATAATAAATAAATAAAAACGTGTTTCGAAAAAATAGTTAATGGACACTAATAACTAGAAAGGAAGGCAGCCATGAGTGGACATAGCGGATGATAAAAAAAACTGGGAAAACTTTATTTTACTTTATCCTGAATGTGTAGCACAAACAACACCACTGGTCGTAACTCCTGCAAGTGGATGAATAATAGTGACGCATATCCTCTTTCTTCATATTACGTTTTTGTGCTGTATTATAAAAAAATATATATGTTCACGTGTTGTTTATGACATTACGTAACGGAGAGGATTTGACTTATGAACTTTTAACGCAACCTTTATTACATTCTCGCGGAAAAATAAATACAGTGAAGACTTTTTATTTTCCTCATCGTCAACCTGTTTTCCTCTTACTATGAACATACCACGCCACCTACACCAATCTCCTCCTCCTCCTCCTCCTCCTCCTCCTCCTCCTTCCTCCTCCTCCTCCACTCCTCTTTCCCACGTTCCAGGTAGTTTCTGTATTCAATTACCGCCAGCCTATCTCCATTCACACGTGTAATGTTATTGTCGCGCGCAGCTCCCGATCGTCTCGCCTGTAAAACTGTTTAATATCCTCTACATGTATACCAGAGATGCGTTACCTTTGTACTTCAAGGCCAAGACAAAATACCCGATACAATGCCTCCCCGCAAACTAATAAATTATGTTCCTTTGACCATTCATTCGCATGCACTAGTGGTATGAATTTGGCGCAACACGTTCCTTCGCATGACTTCACCAGCAAAAGCCTCGACCAGTGTGTGTGTGTGTGTGTGTGTGTGTGTGTGTGTGTGTGTGTGTGTGTGTGTGTGTGTGTGTGTGTGTGTGTGTGTGTGTGTGTGTGTGTGTGTGTGTGTGTTTCTAGGAATCGACTGCCACCCAGCAAACATCCCTCCCGCCCACCCACCCACCTACTGTGCATGTATTTTTGCGGCTTAGATGTCTCTTTCTCTCGCTTGCTTATCCGATTTTATATATATATATATATATATATATATATATATATATATATATATATATGTGTGTGTGTGTGTGTGTGTGTGTGTGTGTGTGTGTGTGTGTGTGTGTGTGTGTGTGTGTGTGTGTGTGTGTGTGTGTGTGTGTGTGTGTGTGTGTGTGTGTGTGTGTGTGTGTGTGGCATTAATTATGTAGTTAAAGGTTCTGTTCACACACACACACACACACACACACACACACACACACACACACACACACACACACAAAGTAGAGTCTTGAGTCTTCTCCACATCCGCCTTCACTGGCTTCCATCACAACTCCCAACTGCCCTTGCCAGAAGAGAAAATCAGATTCAGGTCTGGCCACAGGTCTCTACCGGCCCCCTACCGCCGACTTATCACCTCGGGGGTCCGGTCGCCTTTACCCCTCTATTGTCGGAGGGAAAAAACGTGGTCGAGGTACCTGGAGTTTGGCCGCGGTCCCTCTCCTGCCTACAGCGTGTCGAAAGGCGCGGTCTAACTTGTGTAATATAGCCAGTCCAGACCGTGTGTGTGTGTGTGTGTGTGTGTGTGTGTGTGTGTGTGTGTGTGTGTGTGTGTGTGTGTGTGTGTGTGTGTGTGTGTGTGTGTGTGTGTGTGTGTGTGTGTGCAGAGAATTAATCCATACATAACCACAAATGCACACGATGTACATTTTATTTTCGTTCATGCTCGATTTATAAGCTAAGTTCGTTTATGGACGAGGAACTCATTCCTAAGCCTCGCGGTGCAAGAGAATATAAGGAGCTTTGTTCACTACAAGTTGGAGAAAATGTGAGAAAAACTAGCTAAACGAATTTTCTCCCCAGAACGTTTCTTCTTTTCATGCTACAGTGGGCGAGGAGTCCGAGTGTATCATGCGGAAATGACGTAAACATCTGGCAGTCAGCGAGAGGAGGCTGCAGAGAGAAGCGGCTGTAAGAGGCGTGTTGGCAGCGGGCGTTTGCTCTAACAACAACCCCGGCCTCGTAAACTCGTTGTTTTCCCCACCCGCCCTCGGCCCCGAAAGCTCCCTCGGTAGGAACTGGTCCGATAAGTGCCATTGTCGCCGGCAGGTGTTGGCACGGCGCCCCGGCCAGTTTTTTTTTGTCGTCCGAGAGGCAGCGGCGGCGGCATTCAGAGGATGCCGGCCAGTCAGTCACCGGCCCCACGGACGGACCAGGCGGCTAACGAACCATTTCATCTTTGGCTCAGAGATGCAGCAGCCAGGTAACTAGTTAGTCATCATATTCATCACTGAAAGAACGGATGAGTCGCTTTGTCACTGGGTGTATCAGGTAGTGACCAGCATGTCGCATGTACCTAGTCCCGCACACTCGGCTGTCAACGGCCCGACAACTGGCTCATAACAGTCACCGGAGCGGCCGTTCACACGCACACTAGCTGACAACTGCACCATTAACAGTAAGAGTCGATTTAATGGTGTCTCTCTTCACCAGGTAAGCGCCAATCTCAGTTTTCAACTTGAAATCATGCGAGTCCTTTTTTTTGTGTTCTGGAACATGAAGTTACAAAATGTATTTTGCAATTTGCAGAAAAAATATCGTTGCGATGCCCTTCTGGCTAATAATACTAGCAGTCTGACGTCCGGATCTGCCGGTAACCCACGTAACAGTGAACAACTGATAAAAATATATCCAGAATCAGCGATGTAGTGGTCAATTAGCCAACCTGTTCAGCAAGGAGTCGACCAGTGGGGCAACATACCAGACACCCACCACCACCCGCTGCCGACCTCTGCAGCCGCCACCCGCATCTATCACAGGCACGACCCCCATCCGCCCGCCGCCTCGCCGCCACCGCGAGATGCGGGCTTTCCTCATGAATAATCCGGACACAACCGTCATGAAGGGAATGCACCCGAGCTACAGTTTTTTTCCCCACCTCTTGCCCCGCCAGGAATACACAGTAATTAGATTTTTTTTTCCCTCTTTCCTAGGCAGCTTGTGCCAGCGGCTCGGTATTCAGCGGCTGCAGTCCCGCCTGTCAGCCACGTCGCAACGTAGCCCCGGCGGCCATAATGGCTGGCTTTGTCGACAGAAAAGAGCCGCGTTTTTTACTGATATGAATATGGAAATGTCGACTAATGCACCCGCGCTGAGAGGAATGCGTATCGGACCGACTTGCCGACCACACGAGTGAGATTTAACTTGCGCATGAAAACCATTATAGGTACAAGAGATTTAGAAATTTTACACATCATTTTAAGAGAATTCTCTGGAGTCATCTTTCTCAAGTGAAGCTGCTGGAGCGAGACATCATAAGTAATAGAAGGTGGTGTTAGTTATTACACGTTTGAAGGAAGAACGCTGGGTGAAACTGCCGGGTGGAGGGATGGAAGAAGACCACACCGTATAGATAATAGAAGGAGGGAGAGTTGGAGGATTGCAGAAAGTAAGTACCGGATGGAATGACCAGGGGAAGGGTTGGGGGGGGAACCAAGAGAGATGCGGTGGTGCTGGATGCTGGGCGAAAATGGTGCCTGGACTGTGTTGGGTGGAGAGAGTGGAGTACTAGGTGGTAAGTGGTAGGTGGGTGAATGAAGAGTACAAGGCAGTGGATACAGAGTAATGAGGGCTGGGAGGTTGGGATCCGCCCCTCCGTATACCTGCCTCTCATCCCCGCCGCTCAGCACAGCCCTCACCCTCAGCCTGTCAGTGCGTGGATGCACTGCTCCTCGCACAACTTACACTCGCCCTGCATAAAGGCTAATCATGGGGCATTCTGCTAATATTGTACGTTCAAAATTATCAATTAAATAATACTGCCAAGCAAAATCTTTTATACAATCAGTAAATATTAACAAACATGATCTTAACACTTCATAAGAATTAACAAACAAGATCTTTTACACGCAAACAAATTCCTTCCACTAAATGAATATTAGCACACAATATTCTTTTTCTTTATTTAATAGATATTAACAATACATTTTTGTACTCAACAAATAATGACAAACCCATTTTCTTATTCAATAATACAAGTAAACAAGATATATGATCAGTGTGAAGGCTTACAGTATATACAAGATATTGAATTTCAACACATCCAACAACACCCACTCACCTACTCACCCACCCACATATACACATTCACACACAAAGCCTTAGGGAGAGTGACCGCTGCCACTGCCACTCACGCAACGTTAAACTCGCTTATCGCAGCGGCCACTATAAGTAATTCATGGAGACGAAGTAATACTACAAAGCGTCCCTCAAGCAATTCAAGTGTCGCTAATGTCTCACACAAGTCTAGTGTTCCCCATTACACCTGCAGCAAGCCAGATGTTGTTAGTTCATCAAACTACCCAGACCCATGATTCTCGCGTCCAATACTTTCACACACCCCTCCCCTTCGAGCACACTTCCCACGATTCGCAACTTATAATTGGAGTTTTAAGCAATCCAGACCTACACGTTCCCTTTCAGAGTTTCAGAACACACAGTCACTCCGCGACACTCGGGATGATTTGCATGACAGGCGTTTTAAAAGTTTCAAAGCACCTCGCACAACTTACTACGCATCTTACAGCTCGAACATTCCCCGCGTCAAGAGAAGTTTCGGAGAAGGAAGTTGCTTCCTCAGACAGCTTAGATCGAAAGTACTATGCTTAACGTTTTATTGAGAAAATAGAACAGGCCCTGACTCCAGCTCCGCCACACCAATATTCATGCCGGAGCTTCTGTAGTTGACGCCCTGGCTTCTTCTGCTTCTTTTGACTTTATTGTGGCAATAAATTTCTATGCTACCTTTTTTAAATATTCATGTTAATGTGAAATTCCAATGCTTAAATATTATTCTCCTAGAAATTTACACAAGTTTACAACATTGCAGGTGGCAGATTTTCATTTTCTTCCAACTGACATCAATGTGCAGCTGCCCGGTGTCGTTCACGCTCATGGTAGTAGGTTCGCGCAGGTCTTCACAGCCGACTAGTGAGTGTTTACCAAAGTCACTATAAAGTCCACTTGTCTGAATGGCGCACCAGAATTACAGAAGGGGGAAAAACTGCTTTATATCCCGCCCTTTCGAACACTGTAGCACGGGTATTTAAAGATGGCAGAAGTATTCTGAGACTGACGGCAGCAAACCACAAGCTGTGATTAACTGACGTGATAGTACTCTGCTTGAAGCGGAGAAAAAACGGCCGCTCAATATATACCACTCCTGGTGAAAGTTTAAGTAAAAAGTGAGAGGAGGAAAAGTCAAGTAATCTAATGAGCATGGGTGCAGATAAATAAGTCAAGATTGGTATAAGGAAAAACCATTCATTACGGAAGCCTTGACTGAATTGCTACACCAAAACCACAAAGTTCGTAATGAATGGCCAAAACTAAAGAATGGACGACAAGACAAAATGGAGCTCCTATTTATGACACACTAGAAGAACAACCAAGAGGCAAAAGAAACCACACGATAAGAAAGTAAAATATACCCAGTATATATTGAATAGCCTTTCCTAGATCCTCTTCATGACCTAATAAAAGCACAACCTAAAGGTAAACCAGGAAGCCTCACACTAAAGGAGCATAAATATATGTGGAATTATCATCAGCATTGCTATTCATATTCAACATCCTTTCTCTGAGGACTGTCACATATTATTGCATAAGATACGAATACGGAAAAGTCTGAGGTCCTGCAGCAGATATGCCACAGGAAGCAACGGCTGCCACCGCACCAGTCAGGGCTGCAGGCGTGGCGTGGCATGGTGTGGCGCCCAGTTTTCTTAAGATCAGGTCTGATTTGACTCCGGCGGCAATTCCATGATTATATATATTTGTACGCTCAGCAGCAAGGCTCTGGCAAGGAACTGGCTTTGAGATAAGGTTCCCGACCGCCGAGCCCTGCATTACATCAGTATTCTAGACAGTGTGCGCTCCGCGGAGTAAGGGATTGCACTATTGAGTGTCTGGGTCAATTGTAAAGGCAGCGAACCCCGCAACAGATCGGCCACTTACCAAGAGGAACAGTCGACCGTTTATCACGCCCCGCAAACACGCTACAAAATTTCAACTGGACGAGGGAGCAATTTGTACAGAGTCAGTCCGGTACGTTTGGAGTCGTTAGGGAAAAAGAAGACTTAGTAGTAGCTAATTCTTTGCCGATTTCACTCAGCGAACAAGATTAATAGGACTTACGCCATGTTAAATTCACGTCCGCCGGCACTGAGTAATGCGTTAAACAATCACTTGAAAGAAAGGAAGGAAAAGGGTCGTTAGCGGAGACACAAAGGCGGCCCACCCCAACGTTTGTACAAGAGCGCCGCAAAGGAGTCCCGCCGCCCTATCACCATCAGGTAGGGTACTTTGTCTCCCGCACGGCGCCCACAAAGACCCACACCACGCTGCGACGCTTGGCTGCGGAAACCTTCTATTAAAAGGGGCGAGTGTGTGTGTGGGAGGTTTGCAGGGTGTACACAGCTTGCCTCCCACAAAGCTCATTTCGGTCAAACTTCACTTATATGTTACACCTTTTTTTCACTCAGAGATTACTTTAGTCATTGATCATCTCATTTGTGACACAGTTTATGTTAGTTACAGTTCAGTTCGGTCAAATCCTATCTTAGTTACAATTTATTCAGTTGCAGTTCATCTCAGTCACACCTCATCTCACGGTTCATCTCAGGGACATCTCTTCTCGGTCACCATTCAGTTATTTCATTCCTCATCTCACTCATACACGCCTCACACTTCACAGACAAATTTTCCCTACATGTAGCTACGTCTCACCTACATGCACTCCTTCCCTCAAGGCTATACATCTTACACACAGCCACACCTTTCTCACCCCGTCACAGTTCCCCTTCAAGCTACAATTGCCTTACAATCACACCTCTCTTCACAGCCACACCTATTCACACACCCACATCTCACTACAGCCTGACCTCACTGTAACCACACCACGACGCAGCCACCTCCCCACACAGCTACATCTCAGCCACGGCTTCACCAAAACCACAGCCACCGCACACCCACGTCTCGCGTTACCACAAACCCTCCTCACGCAGCCGCACTCGTCAGGTAGCATGGTCATTTACCTTGTGTTGGTGTTGCCTCCGGGTCGGCGCCGTAAGACTAACCTGTAATTACAAAAACATTATTGTTAATGCCTGGTAAGTACCTCCTCCATAATTCATAACAAAATAAAGAAGGTTACTTGCCTCTGAGTTTCACTGAATATTTATTTACTAATAATAAGATTTTTTTTCTCTAAATACTTGTTGAATAATTGAGATCTTTCATATGCTATCGGTCATTCCATATTAGATGTAATGAGCTGGAAAATAAAGATATATATTATGAATGCGCTTATATTAATAATTCAATAAAATACACTAAAAACATTAATTTAATAACCTTACCAGTCCTGACTCTCTATCCTAGATACCACCAGGGAACTCATACAAAATATATATGATGGCTTGACATTGTAGTCTTTGTGGTCAGTCATTGTTCCACATATTTATCTCCAACCAAATGATTGTGCTAATTAATAAAAAAAAATATGAAGGTACAGTGTTAAGTCTTTATCCTATCACTATTACGCTCTTCACTCTTCCTTCTCACGACTCAAGTGCTCCACACGGTCAAGCTATGCAGTGTTGACCCTTCATTTTTATCACCATCGTCATCATAAACATCGTCACCCATGAGCCACTACCGAACAAGAGCCTCCACTCACTCTTACCAAAGGTAATCTCACTAAACCTTCTCTCGGCTGCTCGCCTATTCTACTCCACGATGTCACAAGAAACCTTTTCACTTACCTCTTTGCCTCTCCCCTTATTATTTCATTACTCAAAGCTGAATAAAATTATGTAGCATGCTCTTTCATCTATAAACTCCCAGTATAGAGTAGCGCTCACATTGTCTAGTATTACACTTTCAAACTAAACCAACACAAAAACTCTCCCTTCTTCATCACTAAAGTGCAGTACATACCCTTTACACTCCTACTGAAACGCCCTAGACTCTAACACACACTCACACAAACATCGTTCAGTATTTACTTGTTTTTGCACCACAGTAACATAATAATTCCAGCACTATCACTCTTTCACTCGTTACTTAAGTACTGTGAATTCGACATCTCCCAGTCATTCTTTCAGAGCCCGCTAAGATTGTGTTGCTTATCACTAGACTCTCTACCAAACCTGCACTCAAAACACAACTTCATTCCTCTACAGTCTACATCTTTCAAAACTAAGTAAAAGTCCTCTAATATTCACCAGACCTACAGCAAAGACACCGCTTCATCAGTCCTTCTTCTCCTCCTCTTCCTCCTCCTCCTCAACCATTCTGCTAATAAAAACATGGCAAAGGGAATCAGTTTCTCACAGAGGCAAACGGATTTTTCCTGGCCATTTTCCTTCCTCCTCACGCCTTCCGGGGCAGAATGAAATCGCCGCCAGACCAAATTAATGTTCTTTTACGACTCCTCTAAAAGTTCAGTGCTTTAAAGACCACCAAAAGTGTGGTATTATTTTCTTACAACCTTTGACTTGCTTTAATACAT
>NC_059298.1:9846368-9858868 GCF_017591435.1 Portunus trituberculatus
GAAGATAGAAAGGAAGAAAGGGAGGAAGGAAGACCAGCGCGGTAGTTTACTAGAGAAAGTAAATGAAGGGGAAAAAAAATAAGGAATGGAGGAGAGAGAGAGAGAGAGAGAGAGAGAGAGAGAGAGAGAGAGAGAGAGAGAGAGAGAGAGAGAGAGAGAGAGAGAGAGAGAGAGAGAGAGAGAGAGAGAAAGACAAGAGGCGAAAGAGAAAAGGAAATAAAATGAGAAACTACTAGTCTACACGACGGAACGAGAAGGAAAGGGAAAATTGGATTAAGGAAAGAGAAAAGAGGAAAGAAGGAAATGAGTAAGGGAAAATAAAGGAAAGGCAAAAAATAAAAGGAGAGGATGGAAAAGCAAAAAATATAAAGAAAGGGAAAAGCAAATAAAGGGAAACTATGAAAGAGGAAAAAAAAGAAAACGAAAAAGGAGGAAGAACAAAAAAACGAAGGAAATAGGAAACAAGAAAGAAAAGTAAAAAATAAAAGAGATGAAAAAAGACGAAAAAAAAAGGGAAGAGAGAAGGAACTGGGAAAACAAGTAAACACGAGGAATGAAGCAATAAAAACGTGAAAACAAGAACAAAAGAAACGAGAATGAGAGGAAAGAGTGAATTAGAGTAAAAAAAAACAGGAAAAGAGGGTGGAAAATAAAATAAAAGAATGAGGCCATAAGAGAGAATGAACGAACGTGAAAAAATTAAACAAAACGAGGAAATGATGATGAAAGAAATGAATGTAAAGACGAAAAAAAATACAAGAAATTCAGAACAAAGAGGAATACGAAAGGAAGGCGGGAAAAAACGTGTGTGTGTGTGTGTGTGTGTGTGTGTGTGTGTGTGTGTGTGTGTGTGTGTGTGTGTGTGTGTGTGTGTGTGTGTGTGTGTGTGTGTGTGTGTGTGTGTGTGTGTGTGTGTAGATAGATAGATAGATAGATAGATAGATAGATAGATAGATAGATAGATAGATAGATAGATATAGATAGATAGATAGATAGATAGAGAGAGAGAGAGAGAGAGAGAGAGAGAGAGAGAGAGAGAGAGAGAGAGAGAGAGAGAGAGAGAGAGAGAGAGAGAGAGAGAGAGAGAGAGAGAGAGAGAGAGAGAGAGAGAGAGAGAGAGAGACAAACAGACAGAGAGACAACAGACAGACAGAGTAACGAATATAGATTAAAAATAAAGTAATGTTCTCAAGACAATATGGATACAAAAACAAAAGATAAAAGACAAAGAAAAAGATTAAGAAAAGTAAATAATGCTAAGAAAAAGTCAATCTTACTCTCGAGGATTAATGACGTGACAGTAAATAAGAACAGAGGGATAAGAGGGAGATTTTTCAGGAGAGGAGAAGGGAGGAAGCAGAAAGGAAGGAAGAAGGGAGGGAGGGAGAAAGCGAGGGAGGGAGGGAGGGAGAGGAGGGAAGGAGAGATGATGATGGAGTGGCAATATGGGAAAGAAAGAGTGCGTGAGGAGTGGTAGGAAGGTGAAAGAGAGAGAGAGAGAGAGAGAGAGAGAGAGAGAGAGAGAGAGAGAGAGAGAGAGAGAGAGAGAGAGAGAGAGAGAGAGAGAGAGAGAGAGAGAGAGAGAGAGAGAGAGAGACAGGGAGACAGAGACAGACAGACAGACAGACAGACACACACACACACACACACACACACACACACACACACACACACACACACACACACACACACACACACACACACAAAACCAAACAAAAACCAGAAACAAAATCACAATAACAACTTGGAAACAACCTTAACGAAACTGAAATGCTGAAACTCTAAAAACTACACAAGGAAGGAAGAGAAATAAAAGACACAAAGAAAACTGAACCGAAATGACCTGAGAGCTGGAAGGAAGACGTGAAAGGTGAGACAAGGCTGAGAAAACCACTGAAGGAAGGGAGCGAAAGAAAGCGAGAGAGAGAGAGAGAGAGAGAGAGAGAGAGAGAGAGAGAGAGAGAGAGAGAGAGAAGAACGGAGGAACGGGGAGAAGGAGAGAATATCTTCAGGACTTGACTGGAACCGAGGTGGAGAGGGGGAAGAAATTGAAAAGAGAAAATAGGCGAAGAGAGAGAGAAGACCTGGGAATTTGACTACCAGGAGTTCTCTTATGTGGGAAAGAAGACAGACACGGAGAGGAGAAGGAAGAGAGAGAGAGAGAGAGAGAGTGTAAGAGAGAAGCATGTAGGAGAGACGGAGAAGGAGAGGAAGAAGGGAGGAAAGGAAAGATGAAGAAAAGAACGAGGGTTGAAGGCTGTGAGGGGAAAAAGGGAATTAAATGAAAGGATAAGAAAGCGAGGGAGAGAAGAGGAGAGGATGGGAAAGGGAAGAATGAGACCTGAGGGAAGGAACGAAAAGAGAGAGAGAGAGAGAGAGAGAGAGAGAGAGAGAGAGAGAGAGAGAGAGAGAGAGAGAGAGAGAGAGAGAGAGAGAGAGAGAGAGAGAGAGAGAGAGAGAGAGAGAGAGAGAGAGAGAGAGAGAGAGAGAGAGAGAGAGAGAGAAGGAGGTAAGAGGTTCGAGGTGAAAGGAAAGAGCAGCGAACAAAGGAGAAGGAGGAAAGAGCAGAAACAAAGGAGAGAGAGAGAGAGAGAGAGAGAGAGAGAGAGAGAGAGAGAGAGAGAGAGAGAGAGAGAGAGAGAGAGAGAGAGAGAGAGAGAGAGAGAGAGAGAGAGAGAGAGAGAGAGAGAGAGAGAGAGAGAGAGAGAGAGAGATTCTACAAAGCAGCTTTCAAAACGTACTTATTACTGTGGGGCAAAAAAAAAAAAAAAGGTCGAAGGATGAGTACCTTTTTACATTCAACAAAAAGAAAGAAGCCCGCCTCCCTGCTCTCTCTCTCTCTCTCTCTCTCTCTCTCTCTCTCTCTCTCTCTCTCTCTCTCTCTCTCTCTCTCTCTCTACCAATCCCCATACACGAATTACATTAACACAAACTAACCTTTCCCAGCCTAAAGCAACAGCCACTACCAGTTCTCCCATTCATATAAATCATCTATTATCTATACACGTAAGATTTTCTACACACTCCTACACACTCATATTAACCTAACGTCCCCCCTTCCTCCAGTTTAACATATACAATAACTGTTAACATAATCTTTTCATTTTTCCCATTCAAGACTAATCTATCCTAATTTTTCCTAACCATCCGTCTTTTCCTTCACCAGGTTTGCGTATTTTCATCTATTATCTATACATGTAAGTTTTCCTACACACTCCTAGACATTCATATGAAACTGACTTTCCCTCTTCCTCCAGTTTAACTTATACGTTAATATAATTCTTTCATTCTTCTTCTGCTACTCATATCAATGACTGCCAGCTAGTACAATACGCTGATGACACTCAGTTCATTCATTCAGATTCGATCGATAATTTAAATGAACTAATCAGACGAACAGAGGAAACTCTGAATAAAATAATAAGCTATTTTAATAATAATGGTCTCCTACTAAATGCCAAGAAGACACAGTGTATGTTCATTGGATCAAGAGCTCTATTGTCTAGAATACCAAATAACACCATAATACATGTTAATGATGCACAGATTAAGCCAAGTGATTCTGTTAAGAACTTGGGAGTTTACTTCGACAACCACATTACTGAGTTAGCCAAGAAAACTTTTGCGATACTTATGTATATTAATCGCATAAAAAACTTGTTTAGTACTAAGGCCAGAACAACTGTGATACAGACACTCGTCCTTAGCTTGATTAACTACGGCATGACGGTGTGGGGCACCACCAATAAAACTCAGCTAAAAAGAGTACAAAAAATACAAAATTTTTCTGCCAAAGTGGCTGTGGGTAATAGATCTAAGTATGACCATGCTTCTCCTATTTTAAATGAATTAAGATGGCTACAAATTAGCAAAAAATGTGATTACGAGCAATGTGTTTTATGTTCAATATTCTAAAAAAGAAATATCCTAGTTGGCTTGTCACCTTTCCAAGTGTGAATGATGTAAACCAGAAAAACACGAGGCAACACAATCTACTGTATATACCCAGAACTAGCACTGACAACGGCCAGAAATCAATTTCTGTAAAAGGTCCGTGATTATGGAACGCCTTGCCCTCGTGTATAAAAGATATAGGAAATGTGTTCACGTTCAAAAGAAGACTTATAAACTTCCTTCTGAGTAACGACCTTCAGCTTTAATTGTGACACCACTAGTGCTTCTCTTTCTATGTGGCAATTTTATGATTAGTGTTCTTATGTTTTACTGTATTTTAGTCTCATATTTTGAATTTTATGATGTTTTAGTAATAGTTTTACCGCTAATGTTGTCTTTTACACGATTGTTTATTAGCATGATGTTCTTCTTTTATCGTATTTTAGTGTTATTATATGAATTTTACTGTCTTAGAAATCTTTTATAATTATGACACTTCATCATTATTCTTAATTTTAGTTATATCTGTATCTTGCTACGAGAATGTCACAATGTACACCTGTAACAATAACCATTGTTAACAATGGAATAAGACAATAAATTCTAAATTCTAATTTTAATTCTTTCTACACTATCTTATCCTAATCATCTCCTCTCTTCCTTTCACCGGTTTTATCTATTTGTTACAAACATATTTTCTTATCTAGTCGTATTTATTCATCCACTGCAGTAACAAATGCCTTTTTTTTCTCGTTTTCCAGTTTAATCTAACCTAACGTCACCTACAATTCCAGTATTATTCCTTTCACCTGAGTTACCCATTTCACCCCAACACAAGTTTCCTTACCCAATTCTATACACTCATTACACAAACCCAACCTCTCTCTTTTTCCTTTCCCAGCCTAATCTACCCTAACCTAACCAGTCCTTCCTTTCACCTTAGTTACCAACCTTCTACCAACACAAGTTTCCCTACACAACTCTCTCCCCCCAGCTCCAAACCACTCAGCCTATACACGCATCACATTAACCCACCGAAACTTCCTCCTAGTCTGCATCCCAGCCTCTCTCTCCTGCCCTCTCACCATCAGACACCTACCCCGTCTCTCTCTCTCTCTCTTCACCCTCGGTCAGCCCCAGTTACCTGCTGCACAAAAGGTGAGCCGCTTCTTAGGGGAGAGAAGCCAACACGGTTCAAGGTGGAAATAACTCCTTTGAGGCGATTTCTAAACTCCTTGGAGGGGTAAATGTGCCGCCTCGTGTTCAAAGGGTCGCAAGGAGGCTGGATGGGGCTACGCATGGTCAGAGTCACTGTTCCCTTTTTTTTGTGGTGTGTGTGTGTGTGTGTGTGTGTGTGTGTGTGTGTGTGTGTGTGTGTGTGTGTGTGTGTGTGTGTGTGTGTGTGTGTGTGTGTGTGTGTGTGTGTGTGTGTGTGTGTTATTCACATTACCATCTCATATAAGCAAATGGGATAATAGAGAGGAGAAGAGGGAAAAGAAGAGAGAGAGAGAGAGAGAGAGAGAGAGAGAGAGAGAGAGAGAGAGAGAGAGAGAGAGAGAGAGAGAGAGAGAGAGAGAGAGAGAGAGAGAGAGAGAGAGAGAGAGAGAGAGAGAGAGAGAGAGAGAGAGAGACTAAGAACCGAGAACACAAAACCTGATATATTTTTTTCCCTCGTGAACCAAAAAAAAATAACACGGACACAATCATTTCCCGGTTGCTAAAATTACTCGTATAAGCAAGACAAAAAAATCATACATGCATGAGAAATCACTGAAATCACTACCCGCTCCAAAAATAAGCCTGTGTTCTTAATGGACAAAAAAAAACAACGGCTTTCAAATATGAGAACACAGAAATACTAAATCATCTTACTGTTCTTGAGGCAAAGTGAACCGTAAGATGATTTCACTAATAGCATTCCTCTGCAGTTTTCCTTATTCCCTCCTCTGAGTGTTGCCATCCCTGTTGTACTACGTATATTTCAGATCATAAGAGTAGCAACACGATAATATTATTATCATTATTTAACTTATACATAACGACCTCAGTAATAATATTCTCCTGTATTTTCTTTTCCTTTCTATCAAATTCTAATGTCTTGCTTTCTTACATGCATGTGACCTCACCATCACCAAAAGAAATAAATAAATGAATAAATAAAATGTGCATCTCCCATTTTTTCTAAATTTGAAGAGGTTACTAAGGTATAAAATTAGAGAAAAAAAACAGGAACTTATATGCTTTTTACCGACAAGTTTCCTCTCTTGCTTCATTCGCTTCCTCCTCTTCTTTCTCCTCTTCTTTCTTCTCTCCTTCCATCGTTTCATCTTGTATTTCTTCTTGTTCTACATCTTACACCTCTTCCTCTCCTTTGTCTTCCTTCATCTCTTAACGCCGTCTTTTCCCTCTCACACTCCTTTCTTTCATTCCTCTTCTTCCTCCTCTCTAACCTCCTCCTCCTCCTCCTCCTCCTCCTCCTCCTCCTCCTCCTCCTCCTCCTCCTCCTCTTCATTTTCCTCCACACCCAAACGCAAAGAAAAATACATAGCAACATTTTAAGCAGAATTTTACACGTCAAGTTAATCTTCTTTCTTTAGTCTGCTGTAAAATAGCGGTGATATTTAAACCGCCCACTGAGACTAACTATTGCCACCTTCACCTGGTCTATTTAAAGCGCCGCCTCACCGACTCCCGCGGTATGGGGATGACAGTTATTAATACAGGTATGCTATGTATTGTTTTTATACCTGACAGCAGGCACGCTTCAGTAGTCGTTTGATTGTATTAAAGCACTCGTGTGGAAAATATTGGCTATGCTTATTTTATGGCATTTTATTCTGAGAGGAAAAAGAAATTAGTAATGATGATGATGAGGAGATGGTAGCGGAGGATGATGATGATGATGATGATGATGATGATGATGATGATGATGATGATGATGATGATGATACTACTACTACTACTACTACTACTACTACTACTACTACTACTACTACCACAACTACTACTACTACTACTACTACTACTACTACTACTACTACTACTACTACTACTACTACTACTACTACTACTACTACTACTACTACTACTACTACGTGTGTGTGTGTGTGTGTGTGTGTGTGTGTGTGTGTGTGTGTGTGTGTGTGTGTGTGTGTGTGTGTGTGTGTGTGCGCGCAAGTACAAGTGTTCCCCGTGGCACATGTTCGCTCTCTTCCCCTTACGCAACACACACGGATTAAGAAACACTAATTATAATCATCTCACTAACACAAAAATGTTCCCTGTCTCCCACCAACCCTCCCTCCTTCACCCCATCCGTCCCTCCCTCCTTTCACGGACACCTCCCAAGTACACACACACACACACACACACACACACACACACACACACACACACACACACACACACACACACACACACACACACACACACACCTTTTCCTTACCTTACTGCACACCTGTATATTTGACGTGACATGAAGTATGAAAGGAACACACACACACACACACACACACACACACACACACACACACACACACACACACACACACACACACACACACACACACACTCAATCAAGGTTTCATGTTCATTAGGGCGAATGTAATGAAAAGAAGAGCTTAGGCGTGGTATCACAATTTCCAAAAGGCAAATTGAGACTTACGATAAAACACAGATTAAGGTGAAAATTAAGCAGCGTGGCAGTGATGATTAATACTCCAGGTGAATGTCATCTAACGAGGCTTACCTGAATCACCTGTGTGGAAGAGAGAGAGAGAGAGAGAGAGAGAGAGAGAGAGAGAGAGAGAGAGAGAGAGAGAGAATGACACTCAACAAAGCTTTAAAAACTCTACTTGTAACTGGTGAAAAAGTTGAAGGATGAGTAAATTCTCTCTCTCTCTCTCTCTCTCTCTCAAAGCCTTCTTAATACATTCTTTCCTTTAATTTTTCCTCCTCTCCTTTCCAACCTCCGCACTCTCCTAAAAACACCTAAAAAAGCGAGTCAAGTAAAAACAAATACGAACAAGTATAGCCCTAATGAGAGGGAGCGTCTATTTGTCTTCCCCCTGGCTACTATTACACGCCCCTATCGCGTGTTTCCTCAATAACATGGGGAGTAATTTGATAAAAACTTCCCAAGGGTATTTATTCAAGATTTTACCTTATTTTTCTGTCTCTTTTTTTTTTCTTTCAAGTGTTGGTGTGGTAAATGTTACTTTTTTGTTGTTGTTGTTTTTTCGTGTGTGTGTGTGTGTGTGTGTGTGTGTGTGTGTGTGTGTGTGTGTGTGTGTGTGTGTGTGTGTGTGTGTGTGTGTGTGTGTGTGTGTGTGTGTGTGTGTGTGTGTGTGTGTTCTACGAAAGTAAGTAAATTCATTGTCTCGCAATTTTGTATATAGTTTCCTCTCTCTCTCTCTCTCTCTCTCTCTCTCTCTCTCTCTCTCTCTCTCTCTCTCTCGCCCTACTTATTTACTTTAACCCCTTTTCATTTACGAGTACCTCTCTTCTTCCCTTTCAATGTTACTAATTTCATCCAGTCAAGTCAATGAAATAGCACCACTTATATATTCCAGGCTCTTTTCAACCTTGCTGTGAGTTACTAAGGCCGGGTATATGAGACGAGCGAGGGTTAGTGATGTTACTCTTCAGTGTTCGCCTTCTCCGATTTAGTATCTGTTTGAGAGTTAAGGTAATTTGAGCAGCCAGTTGGAGAGTATAAGGAGGTTAATTGTAAGTTGATTCTAAGTACCTCAGATTGCATACTATTATAGCTGTCTTGAATTAGCTCGGACGGGAAAGTTATATATAGTCGTGTTATCATTGTCCTTCGTAGTTGTGTGTGGGTATACCGTGTGATTACAAACGTATACTTCTCCGCTCAAGAGTGTTATCCCGGAATATCACGTTCAAAAAATGCAAACACTTCTTGTGATACATTTGTTTTGACTTGGTTAGGTCATAATGATGGTTAAGTTAGGTGAGGTAAGCTAAGGGTAGGTTAGGTTAGGTTAGGTTAGATAAAGTTAGATAGGATAAGGTAAGGCAAAAAAGTCAGATAGGATAAGGTAAGGTAATGTAAGTTAAGGTAAGATAAAGTAAGGTAAGATCTAGGTAAGGTAAGGTAAGGTAAGGTAAGGTATAAGGTAAGGTAAGGTAAGGTAAGGTGAGGTAAGGTAAGATAAGGTAAAGTAAGGTAAGATAAGATAAGGTAGGATGAGACAAGGAAAGGTAAGGTAAGGTAAGGTAAAGGTAAGGTAAGGTAGAGTAAGGTAAGATAAAGTTACGTTTTATTAGGTTAGACTAGCAATTTTATCATTGTGGGAATGATTTTTGGGAATATTTCAATAAGTTTTCATGAGTGGAATCTATTCAGTTGAAATTTGCATAGAAACGTACATGGAAAGCTTATCAGTCGTAGTGTGGGTCACGCCGCCCTTAGTTCCCGACTATTTACACTGGAGTGACGGTGGAGGGCTGATGCGAGGTGATCAATTTGGCGAGGACTATTAGCGCTGGACTGATGATTATTGGCTGACTGCTAACCAGCCATTCAATTTTTGCTAATGAGCGTTGATACAAATCATTACCCTCAGCTACATTTTCTTTATGACTATTATATATATTCTTTTTTTCCCCAGGTGTGTAGTACAATTCACCGTCAACGTTTATGTGTCGACTTTTCTGCTATGTTTTAATGCGTCCTAAACATTTAAGTAATTATATCCCCCCCCCCTACTATCCAAATGATCAGACAAAACATTAGACAAAGGATGTTTTTTTTCTATCGTTTAGTGTCACTCCAGCCGAAAGCAAAAAAAATAGGAAGAAATTAACTGCTACATTGAACAGATATTTCTAAGCCACTGTTCACGATGCACTACCCAATGTGTTCTAAATAGTTCTGTAAGTATCATATTCCCTACTACCTACTGTATTGTTAATATTTATTGTTCCTAAGTTGTAATATGTCTCGCACATCTTGCTTTATAAATCCTAATTTACATACCGTTCCCAGCTTTCCGTTGTGTTATGAAATGTTCTGCCAACAATGTATTTTTACCGCTACAACTTTCCATCATGAAGTATTCTCGTATGTTTGGACTCCTTTGTGTGATAAATAACTTTGTTACTCGTAGCATTTATCTTTTTTAATTACTGCCGACACTTTTCATCACGTATTTGTTGCCAGTGTGTGTGTGTGTGTGTGTGTGTGTGTGTGTGTGTGTGTGTGTGTGTGTGTGTGTGTGTGTGTGTGTGTGTGTGTGTGTGTGTTTGTTTGTTTGTTTTCAGCTGAAATACTTTTTTTTATCTATACATCTTTTTTGTAATGTTCTTTTTTTCATAAATTTGAGCCACCACTGTTATCTTTATGACTCATTCTCCCACTCTGATCAAAAATACTATCCATTCCACTCTCTCTCTCTCTCTCTCTCTCTCTCTCTCTCTCTCTCTCTCTCTCTCTCTCTCTCTCTCTGATGCAAATTCAAAATACATATAACAGATAAAAACTATATTCTAGTATTTTCTTTTATTTTATCGCAGAGTTCTGAAAAAAAAAAAAAATTGTTCCAGCAGTTAGGATTAAATCTGCCATATTTCATCAACTCTGTCGACCACATATTTTTTTTACTGTATATTCTTTGTGCTTTTGAGTGTGATTGAGGCGAGGTTTTAAAGCAAACGAGAGAGAGAGAGAGAGAGAGAGAGAGAGAGAGAGAGAGAGAGAGAGAGAGAGAGAGAGAGAGAGAGAGAGAGAGAGAGAGAGAGAGAGAGAGAGAGAGAGAGAGAGAGAGAGAGAGAGAGAGAGAATCCACTATACACACACACACACACACACACACACACACACACACACACACACACACACACACACACACACACACACACACCTAATCACTTTACTTTACTGACTTGTTACAGTTCAGGTCTACGTAGGTGGAAGACGAGAGAGAAGGCTGAAGGGAGAAGTGAGCGTGGGTGGATAAGTGGTTGAGAGGTGTGTGGAGGCGTCCCATGAATGAGAGAGGAGAGCAGAGAGGCAAGGAGGTGGAAGAGGCAAGGATATGAAGATGTGATGAGATGTGTGGAGAAGGTGAGGACAGCTTCAGAGTGAGGTGGTTAGTAGCAGATGATGGTGAATAAAAGTCCTAGAAATGGTTTAGATATTATGAAGAGTAAAGAAATTATGAGTGATAAGTTATGAATAATGAGTGATATTATTTATAAACAATGACTGCTAATGAGTGGTATGCTGTTGTTTTATCTCTACAGGTTTTTACTATTTCAATGGTTTCAAAAATATGTACAAAGACAAATAAATGTTTGAATTGCTTTTTCTTTTCTTTTATAACGTGTCTTTCCAAAACATTATGAAACTCCTATTGAAAAAATGTGATTAAACTTGAGGAGAAGGCAACGATATCACACAGTCAACCTTTGTATGTCTATTTCTTTTTATACATAGAGCTTCAAAATTAATCATCACATCCCAAAATACAAAAGGTCAACTAAAGGTAAGAACTTATATTGACGTATCCCCTTTCTTTTACTACCTGCGTTTCCCTCCACCTTCACACGACCTTTGCTGAATGACCAATACAGTGTCTTATCATTAACCTTAGTCCTTTTACTTTCCCCACGGAGCTAAGCATGACCCAGCAACATAACCTACGGGACAAGTAAAGGTATGAACTCCACTTTACCTGCCACCTTTCTCTTGCTTTTTTACCTTCATATGATCTTTACCAACCAGAACAATGTTTTACTACTTTTCGCTCGATTCAAGACTACTACCATATACTCACATAAAATAAGTGAAAGTAAAAATTGTATTACGGTCTTTTTTTTTATCTAACATTACACAACCTTTACCGAATGATCAATAAAAAGTGCTATCTGTTACTGAAGTCCTTCTTTCCCACTGAACTAAATAGGAGTAACCAACAGAGCGTGTCACTGGTCACCTTTTACCTGTCACCTTTATGATACCTTTCCTACCTTCACAAAAACGAATAATCAGTCAATTCTTTTACTTTAATTTTTCTTTTCCTTTCGACTAAAAATGGCTAGGCAACACACATATAATAAGTAAAACAATGAACCCAATCACACCTGTCACCTTTCTCCTTTCTTTGCTGCATTCCCACGATCGAATAATATGGGTCTTATCATTAATCCTAGACCTTCTCTTTTTCACTTGACTGAGCAACGCTAACCACCACAACCTACATGGCAAATAAAGGTATGAATCCAATCACACTTGTCACTCTCTCCTATCTTTCCTACCTTCACCGAACGATTACTCCATTGTCTTATCATAAACCTTTAATTTTTTTTCTTCTTTTTTTGTCTTTGATTTAAACATGACAACCACAGCCTATAGCAATAAGGTCAGGTAAAGGTAAGAACTCACCTGCCTCCTTTCTCCCACCTTTCCTACCTTCACACGACCTTTACCTGCAAGGGACACACACACACACACACACACACACACACACACACACACATAAACCGACACGCCACGATATCCAGGTCCCTTTCACCGCCGATGTGTGTCGATAATGCACGTATTTTCAAGAGCCTTTTCCCACCGCCATCCGCCCCTGCCA
>NC_059298.1:9863868-9888868 GCF_017591435.1 Portunus trituberculatus
TGTGTGTGTGTGTGTGTGTGTGTGTGTGTGTGTGTGTGTGTGTGTGTGTGTGTGCACTAAGCTTTATTTTCCCTCCCTTCTCGTGACCTGTCTTTACCCGGGATGGCAAAGTGGTCTCGTCTGCGGCCCCTTGCTCCCCACGACAGTGCGGCGCGGAGTAAGCACTACATCCATGCATAAGGAAGGTGCAGTCTCATGTGGCATTGACTCAGCTAAAAGCACTCTACTGTACGATCTTTCCATTTGAAAAAAAAAAAATAAATAAATAAATAAATAAATAAATATTTCATCTGCACTGGCGTATGCTTTTAATGCACAAAGAGGCCTTGTTTGCTTTGCAGTAAAAACGAGTACGGCACTCCCTAAAAGCATAACAAAATAAAGGAGCATTCCCAATATGTAACCTGAGCGGTGTATGATACACAGGAAAGGAGTGACATGATATCGAAGCGAAACCTCTCAGGCCGCAGTGGTGGGCGAGTCCCGCTACGCGGGAGGCGAGCCGTTGTGCCGGGCGGGGCTCAGCGTTCACCGCACATTGGCCTTAACAAAACTACCTCCAGGAAGACATACGTATTAACTTGAATACAGCGACACGTACTTAGGTGACGCTGCCAACTTCCTTATCCGGCATCAAGGTGAGTGGAAAGTTACGGTTAGCACTCGGCGCGACGCACACCGGCACGGTGCAAATTTTGCTTCACCAACAGTTGAAGGTTGGCAGGTCAAGGGAAAAGGAACAAGTTTCAACTAACTGAGCACAAGAGCTGCACACTCCAAAACCCCACCCAACCACACAAGCCCGTCAGAACAGGTGGCAAACTACCAAACATCAGTATTTCCACTTGCACTGAGCTAACACTATCAGCACAACACCTCGTGGCACAAGAGAGGAGCTGAAGCCTTACACCATACACAGCACGACTTGAAGCACACAATTTTCTTCAACTGCAATATTCGATAATCAACTCATAGCCACCTCAGACACTGTTGTTTGAAGAAAAACGTCCTGAACTAAGATAAGCAGCTACACACATACATGTTACGTAGATCATCTTCACACAGCAGAACTTGAGTAACCAACACTATAGATGGCTGCCAACGCAACTTAGCAATTCACGTAAGCAAGAAGGCAAGGCCACTATATCATTACAAACATGCTCAGCTTCTACAAACAGCTAAATTGATCTTGAATTCAACGTGCTATTCGGCCAAACAAAACTAGCAGGCTAGCAGCTCATTCGACTCATCCCGTGGTGGCTTGAATGAATTCCGAGCCAAGCAGGCAAACCACACGTGGCAGGTAACCGCGCCTCGCCATGCTGGCTGCGTGGTGCTTTGCAGACCAAGGCTCAACGCTTGACGTGCGCCACCAGGAGACAGCTTTACGAGGACGACAGAATGCATAAATGTTGCATAAATAAAAACGCACGCGTGTAAATAACAAAATCAAATGTAAACTGGTTCCATGAAGAGCTTAAGTAACCCATGTTTATTTTTCATAGACATACTTGGAGATCATCTTACCCATAAACAACCGCCTGCCCTCCACGCCCCCTCTTCCGCGGACACCACCGCCGCATAGGAAATAATAAGAGGACTTGAAGAAGGCAAAATAAAAGCAGCCTGAGCGTTACCCAGCGAGACGTTCAACTCGGAGCTAACTTAACGACGCCCAAACATAATAATAAACTGCAGTGTTTTGGCCGCGACTTCACCTTGTCTGCTTGTGCCATCCCGAGCAGCGACTTTTCCTCCTAGCACTCCCTCCTCACTCCTCAAGAAGACAAAAAACGGAGGGGGAAAAAAGGCGGGAAAGACTGACAGCACATTGTCCTGGTGGCTTGTGCACTAGTAGTAGGAAGACAAGAATGAAGGTGATGAAGAGACGGAGATTGGAGAGGGAAATGAGTAGGTAGCAAGATGAGGCGGAGAGAGAGAGAGAGAGAGAGAGAGAGAGAGAGAGAGAGAGAGAGAGAGAGAGAGAGAGAGAGAGAGAGAGAGAGAGAGAGAGAGAGAGAGAGAGAGAGAGAGAGAGAGAGAGAGAGAGAGAGAGAGAGAGAGAGAGAGAGAGAGAGAGAGATATTGAATTTACGTAAAAAATTGATTTGATTTTTTTTATTTATAATGTTTATTTAGCCAAATTATTTTCATTTTACAAAACATATAAATAATAAATAGGAAGACAATATTTATAATGTTAATGAAACATATTTTACTGGCTGAGCCTGTTGAGAGTAAACTCTTAAAAGGCTCCTTAAATTACACACTTGAGCCGAATAATTATTAAAACATTTCAATATAGTGCAAACAGACTTCCTTATGTATTCAATCCCAAAAAACCTTGTTAATTATATACATAATTAACATTCTTTGTAAACTAGTTACATGAACTGTCCATACTTATATGAAAGAAATATTCATAAATCCGAATATAGATTCATACATATACACATACTATGCTTGCATACATAGCTATGTACATTTAGTATATATACATACGTACACCAATACCTCCATACTTATAAACTCAAATACATCTAATCAAGATTTACTCGTATGAGTACATAATACAGTTAATACTACTACAATTAATACATACTAATACATAATATTCATATATCCCCATATAAACGTGAATTCATACACGTGTACATACATATGGACATGTATACACAGTACACACAGTTGCAAAAATACATACACAAATATAAGCAAAGAAGTTCTTAAACTATTGTAGCATCATGGATATTAATAATTAGTCTTGGTTGTATTTCATTAATAGGAACTCTTTGAGACAGTGTTTAAAAGACAGCAAGGTTGGTTTTGTTCTGATATCTGGTGGTAACTGATTCCAAATTTTTGAGCCATGATACAAAATACTCGTCTGTGACTGATTGGAGAGCGCTACTGGAAGTTCTAATAGGTCAACACCTCTCAAGCTATATCTTTCGATTCTACGATATCTAAAGTATAAATTATCAGTGGAATTATTTAGACATTTGTATATAAATAGTGCTGAGAAATATGTATTTACTTCATTTATTATTAGTAATTTCATATTTAAAAAGAGGTTGTTGGTATGGTCATATCTTGTCTTGCCCGTAATCGTCCTTATTACTCTTTTCTGTGCGATAACTAATGGTTTTATTTTTGAGGTAGGAACACTGGACCAAATGGTGGTGCAGTATATAATGTTGGGGTAAACCAGTGTGTGGTAGACATGTCGCAGTGCCTCCTTGTTTAGAAGATGACGGGTTAAATATAAAATGCCACTCATTCTGTTTACTTTGTTACACACACTGGTTATATGTTTATTCCATGATAGTTTATTATCAACAGTTATTCCTAGAAACTTTACATTTGTTACCTCATTAATAACTGTGTTATTGATTTTAATATGCTTGAATTTGGTGGTAACGTTTTGTTTCTGTGAAAATAATGTAGTTAGTTTTTAAAATATTGAGTGTTAACTTGTTATTTTGTATCCATTTGTTAATGTTTTGTACTTCCTCATTGACAGATGCCATTAAATTACGTATATCTGGGTGGCTTTTATATCGATCCTTGGGGAACACCGGTTGAAATGTTTAAAGTAGATGAAGATGTATTATCGTGATAGGAGGGAAAGAGGTGGGGGAGGATGTAAAGGAAGATGATCGGAATGATTAGGAGTGGAAAGAGGAGAGAAGGGAGAATAAGGAGAAGGGTGAAGGAGCGTGAGGGTGGAGGGGACACCACTTGTACCCCTCCCCACACATCTGTCTTATCACGCCTCATCTTCACAGCGCCATCTGCTGGGCGACCGCAACACCACCTCCTCCTCCTCCTCCTCCTCCTCCTCCTCCTCCTCCTCCTCCTCCTCCTCCTCCTCCTCCTCCTCCTCCTCCTCCTCCTCGTCTGTCTCCACTCCATGGTAGTACAAAACACTTCCTGTAACCTCATCCCCGTGCTACACTAAATGGCCTCGCGCTGCATCTCCAGATATCAGATTCTGTTGCAGTGTCCTCGCACCATTCCGCCCTCCAGTCACCAGCCTCGGATCTCACCACATCTCATCACACTCCGGCACGAAGCAGACCCAACCTTCACCACATTCCGATTTCATACTGGCTTCCCTACGCTCTCTAGTTCCGCCAAATTCAGCCATCCTGCCTTCATTTCAGCCTCACAACTCCCGGACATTTCACCCTCAACCCTCGCGTCACAGCCCACGACCCCGCTCACCTCAAACTTACCCTTGCCCTGCCAAATATGTTGTTAGCCACGTATTTACACAAAACATAATTATACAGCAAAATGTCCATGAATGACCTTACGTGGGTACACACTGGCCTTGTCCAGCGTGCCGCGTGCACCGTCTGCCAGTAAAACACAAACACTGCCTCTAATGGTGGAGGGAAAAAATATCAGGCGGGCGGGTTGTGTTGCATTTCCTCGTCCGGCGTGCAGTGTATGTCCGGGAGAGACAAGCAGCTTTTCCTTTAGTCCCCCGACGTATTTGCTGCTGTTGCTGTTGCTACTGTTGCTGTTCGTCCTGTCGGCAACCAAGTCGACGCTCAAAGGAAAATATTTACTTTTGTGCATTTTCCTCACCTTCAACCAGCGCTCAGGTGAGAGCCCCAGCTTAATAGACTTCAGAGAGCCACCATGTGATTGAGTTGCCTCAACCTTCAACATTTCAAGGCGCGCTATACCTCAACGTAACATAATCTGCGCTGGGGAAAAGAATACGTCAGTCATGTCCGCGGTTTCCATTGTCGCTGCAGGCGCGGACAACTTAGGAACTCAATGACCCTTATGAGCGTCGCCAGCTGGTGTGTTACTGCGGAAATGGGGAGCACAGGGAAGGACTCATTTTTAGTATTTCTTCCAGCCCTAGTGAAAGCCTTTAAAGCGATGTGGGAAGGAAGGGGTTGAGCAGCCTTGCGTCTCTTTTCTTCACGCCCATCGAGGTGGAGAAGACGCAGCGGTCAAGGGAAACGTGGAAGAGATAAAGAAGAGAAAGTAAAGAACGAGGTAAGAATATCAAGAAAAGCCTGGGTGGTTGTGTAAACGTACGTATGCATCAGTGAGGCAAATCAGCGCATACACTAACACCACAAGAAATAATGAGTCGATGATAGAAAAACATGACAGGTCGTGGTCAAGGAAAACATGGACAAGATAAGGGAAAAGAAGCGGACAACAGGGAGATAATACCAAATAATACCAAAGCATGCAATGTGAACACGTGGAGAGGCAAAGCATGTCAACAAACACAAACACAAACACACACACACACACACACACACACACACACACACACACACACACACACACACACAATCATATAATAAAATCTTTATATACCGCCAATCAAAACTATTGCTAATCATTAATCCCAAACGTTAGCGCCGGTCTTGAAAACATTTTGACCGTCAGAGAAGCAAGAAAAAGGAAGAATTATATATATGAATTTGAAGCGTAGGCAAGGCGAGACGGTAATGCAAGGTGTGGTGAGCTTCGTGATTGGTGAAGGCGTGACCGGGACACACGATACAATGTGCTCAGGAGGGAATATTGGAGGAGGAGGAGGAGGAGGAGGAGGAGAGCTTTTATATATTATCCAACCTGTGGGTATGCAGGTGAAGTAACGGAGATAGATATGCAACGTACAAATACGAGAGTAAGGAAATAGATAGACGGATAAATAAATAAGGTTAGCAGACAGTGTACATGTAAAAAGAGATAAAGAAATATAAATAAGCCTACAGACAGAGCATGAAAATAAATAGGAAGAGTAGACTGAAAGGAATTAATAAACAGAAGACAAAGCTAAAGAAGAAGAGGAAGACATGGAGAACGAGGACAAGGAGGACGACGGCGCGATAAAATGTGGAAGTGGAGAGGAAGAAAGAACGAGGAACGAACAGAGGAGACACTGACACAATCCACCAAGCAGGATGTGGAGCAGGGAGTGGAGTGTGAAGGCACGTAGCACCCAAGGCAGACAATGAATAATGCACTGGTGCGGAGGACGCGACTAGGCACCACTTCTCCATGTGCACCTGACACTGCCACTTGCATCACCGCCACCACCATCACCATCACCTGGGTCAGCAGTTACTCACGTGTTGATACTTATGACCTGGTGATGGTGGTAGTCGTGGTGGTGGTGGTGGTGGTGGTGGTGGTGGTGGTGGTGGCGATCGAGAAAGTGGACTAGAAAGTGTTCTTAGTGTAGTTAATGATATACAAAAACATATATCAGAATTAATATTTTAAATTCTTCTTTATTCATAAGAAAGTTGGCATAAAAGCAGACTTCAGTAAATCAACAAAATTCGCTACGAGAAGATGACCAAGGAAGCTTCGGGGAAAATTAAACATGTAAAGAAACTAACTTTTTTTTTCCTTTTTATTTTTTTACCCAAAGAAGTCAAGCGTTGCCTCACTGTTCATCTCCGTTTCTGTTCGTATGAGGACACATTGTGATACACGTATTACAATGGCTTAGCTTTCCTAAGTTTCTGCAGTTAATCACCAACTACAGGATTAACATGAAAGGATGCGGTTAATTAAGAGGTCCATCCATAAGAGCGAGGTTGAATTAGTGCAAAATCTTTTAACGACGAGGTGGACTTCCTGTGAAGCCAACCATGATTACAGAACTCTAGGGAGGATGAAAGACTGGTTGGTAGGGACTGCTCTTCATTCAGACTTAAGCAATGTTCACTGATTTATAAGCAGACAAACGAGTCACTACACTAAAAAGTAATAACTTGTCAGACACACTTATAACATAAGAAAGTAAAGTCACATCTGCATGCCAAGAAAGTTACATATACCTACACACTTCATTTGCAAACACACACACACACACACACACACACACACACACACACACACACACACACACACACACACACACACACACACACACACACACACACACACACACACACACACACACGGAGCAACATTTCAAAAATATTTCTTCCTTCTCTTCTCAAAAGTAAGACACGCCTGACAGCTCGCGAAGAAGGAACCTCCAGTAATTACTTCACGCTCCCACAAAACTTGCACCCACAAATATCTTTAGCAGGCTACGAACAGCTGGGCACCTAAACCTTTGCTGCAATCATCAAACCCAACCAAAGCAACAGCAGCGAAAAAGGAAATTAAGAGGTTCACCCAAGACACTATTTGGTGAGGAAGCAAGTTTGTTCTCTCTCTCTCTCTCTCTCTCTCTCTCTCTCTCTCTCTCTCTCTCTCTCTCTCTCTCTCTCTCTCTCTCTCTCTCTCTCTCTCTCTCTCTCTCTCTCTCTCTCTCTCTCTCTCCTATATTTTTTTCTTTTCCTCTCTTTTCTCTTATTTTCCTGTCTCCCTTTTTCTCTTTTCTTTTCACTCTTCTCCTATCTTCCCTCCTCTCGCTTCTCTCCTCTTCTCACTCTCCCCTGCAAGTGAGAATTGGTGCACGGTTGTTCGGAGGATTTGGTAATGGTCGCGGAGGAGGATGTGAGGACAGATATATATACCAAAATGGAGAGGTGATAGAGCCACATGAGTGAACGGAGCCAGGATCACGTGGGAGAGAGATAGTCGGCTTGTATGTGGTGGACGAGGATACGAGCCAGACATGAGTAGCTGAGGCAGACGAGGTTGCATACTGGAAAGGTAAACAAAGGTGAATAAGTGTGTTTGTTAAGATATATACATGTAGTAAATGTTTATGTGGAAGAGGAAGAAGTTTTTATTATTATTTTTTAATGTAAGAGGGGAAGTCTGTTCAAGGTTTTCAACAAAACATTAAAAAAAAGTCTACTTAGTTGCCAGTTCCCTTGCAGATCCGAAAGAATTAGCCAAAAGCGAAGGATAAATGTCTTGAAACCATGTTGTATGTGAGACTGAGTACCTGAGTGAGTTGTAAGATTAAGTACTTAGTCGCACGTATTTAGTGTAAGTTTTAATGAGGTGAGAATCTTATATGGTGAAATGAGAGACCATTGAAGGTAAGAATAGAGAAAAGGTCGCAGGATTGAATGACAGACTTTAGAAGCAGTGAAGACGGTAAAGTTACGTGCAAACTGATACTCGTAGATTAATATACCGAGAGAGAATAAAGTTAGGGCATGTGATAAAACGGAGGGGCAATTTAACAGGTACAACGTGAATAACTAATGCGGAATGAGGGAGAGTTGAGCAGAAGTGAGGCAGAGCGACATGGAATAGGATGACGCTACAAACAGGAGAAAAGAGCAGAGAATGGGTGGGTACATGAAATTCCGAGGCAGCTTTGAATGAACTATGGAAATGGTAGTCATGGAAACGCCACATAAAAGGGAGAGAGAGAGAGAGAGAGAGAGAGAGAGAGAGAGAGAGAGAGAGAGAGAGAGAGAGAGAGAGAGAGAGAGAGAGAGAGAGAGAGAGAGAGAGAGAGAGAGAGAGAGAGAGAGAGAGAGAGAGAGAGAGAGAGAGAGAGAGAGAGAGAGAGAGAGAGAGAGAGAGAGAGAGAGAGTAGGAGTTGGAGGAAGAGCAGGAGGAGGAGGACAGCTACTTAGAATCAAATATGGAATCAAACAACCAACACCCAAACAAACACAAACAACAAACACACAAGAAAAACAAAAATTTAAAGTAAAAAAAAAATAAGACGAATGAAAATAAAAACGAAGACTGTGTGTGTGTGTGTGTGTGTGTGTGTGTGTGTGTGTGTGTGTGTGTGTGTGTGTGTGTGTGTGTGTGTGTGTGTGTGTGTGTGTGTGTGTGTGTGTGTGTGTGTGTGTTCACGTGTGGGAGACTTTGGGAAATTAAAAGAATAATCACTGAAAACAAAACAGGGAAGGTGCTCAAATGTTTCCCTCATCACCACTCCTTGTTTTTTTTTTTTTTTTTTTTGCTGCAAAAAGGTAGAAAGAGAGAACCTTTTTTTGCACACCCACCAAACAAGGTTAGTGGGGTGACGGAGAGGTATGAGGGGAGGATGTGAGAGGAGGACGGTAGGGGGAGGAGGTGGAGGGGGCAGAAAGAAAGGGTGTAGCAAGTCTGTGGGGTGAGGTTTCGTTATTATATACAGAGGAGCGAAAGGGATGCGAGTAAGAGTTTTTTGGATAGTTTAGTTTGGCTTAGATAAGTTGGGTTCGGTTAGGTTAGGTTGAGTTGGGTTCGGTTAGGTTAGGTTGAGTTGGGTTGGGTTAGGTTAGGTTGAGTTGGGTTAGGTTAGGTTAGGTTGAGTTGGGCTCGGTTAGGTTGGGTTGAGTTGGGTTGAGTTGGGTTGAGTTGGAGTTGAGGTTGAGTTGAGAGAGAGAGAGAGAGAGAGAGAGAGAGAGAGAGAGAGAGAGAGAGAGAGAGAGAGAGAGTGTGTGTGTGTGTGTGTGTGTGTGTGCGTGTGCGTGTGCGTGTGTGTGTGTCTGTGTGTGCTTGTGTGCACGCGCTTTTTAGGCAACAGGAATTGCAGTAACATTCCTGACAAGACAAGCATTTATTATGTACTCTCTCATTCCCTCTCCTCCTGTTTCTCATTCTCAAAATATACTTCAGTGCGAACTCTGAAGTATAATATTCCGGCAGGAGCTCAACGTGTTACATAATGCATGAAAAATACCGGTTAAAATTTCTCCAACACTCTCGGTCGTTTCTCCTGATGTTACGAGCTTGCCTTGCTTTCTCTGGTGTTCTTCCTACTCCCTTTGTGTGAGTATGTATGTGTGTAGAAAGGCAATGAAAATATACTAATACATCCTCCTACTATGCATTCAAACTCCTACCACTCTTACTATCCTCTCAAGCAGCTCACACTCACACTAGACGTAAAAAAAAAAGAAAAAAGTATATGTAATTAAGAAAAAAGTCCATTAACCGGGCGAGTTGGCGGGTTTATAAAAAGTAGGCCCTCTGCAGGATGAGAGTCATGTTTACCACTAAAGTTCGAGGGTTAAGCCGCGTGTGTTGACCGTTGTGTTTAGTGTTATGCCTCGCCTGTAAGAGGGAGGCAGAGCTATAGAGGATGCAGGGCGTGTGACGGAGGAAACGGTATACTGGTATAGGAGATGATAACAAGGAGATGAAAGGAATGTGAGGAAGATGAAAGGAATAATGGTGAGGAATGATACTAAAAGGGGATGAAGGAAATGTGAAAAAGGAATAGAAGAATAGGATAAAAGGAGTCGCTAATAGGAGAACAGGCATGTGAAGGAAGGAAGCGAAAGATAGAAAATAGTATGAAGAGCAAGGGATAATGGGAATGAATGAAGCTGAAAAAAAAGAGAATAAATAATAAAAATATTAAAGTTGAAAAGAATAAGGAAGAGAATGACTGGGAAAGGAATGAAGGGAAAGACAAGAATGGATGAAAATGGAAAGGGCAATGTAAATGTAAGGAAAGAGAAGAATGAGAACAGAAACAAGAGCAAACACAAAATAAAAAAAAAAAAAAGATAAATACGCGAGTGGAAGAAACAGAGAAAAAGCTGAGAATGAAAAAGAACAAAGGACAAAAAATGGAAACAGAATTATGAAGGCAACAAATCATCCTTATTGACCGAAATGACCCCAAAGCAAGTACAAACAGACACACGCACACATACGCAGACAAACAGACAAACAGATCCAGCAAACACCACCGACCACTGCCTCGCCTCAGCACAGCAAGGCAAGAGAGACGAGAGAGACATGAGTGGCCCGCACCTGCCACCCTGCCACACTAACAGCTGGTGACTGGGCAACACGGGGCGAGGTTGCTTTACGTCTTCACAGCGCGGTATCGTGCGAGGCCGAGGCAACAAACAGTGGTTCACCTTACGGGAAATGTACAGGCCACTCTGCTCCTGATTCCTAACGCTCGTGTGATATTTGTGCTATGCGTCCACAAATATAATGTCAGTGGTTTAATCGTCCCGGTGAAAAAGGTTGTACTCCGTGTTGTTGTCTGGTTGCCCTTTGAACTCATCCCACCACACTCTTTTTTCTGCTGTCGCTTAGGTAAATGTGGCAAGCTGATGTGGAGAATAATTTGTCTGAGGAGAAATGCGACGCAGGTAACACAGATAACTCAGGAGTGACATGTCTACCTGTTTTTGTGCCCTTTGTGTGTCTCAGAACGATACACTCCCACCTTTCCCTTGATAAAGAAAAAAAGTGGACGGAGAAGTCATATAACCAACTCATATTGATAAAAAAAAAAAAAGAAGAATCCGTTTCATCCACTTACTTTTTTTTTTTATCTGATTCAGTTATTTCTTTTTTTTTTTGTTTCTTCAGAACTAGAGACACGAGAGAGAAAGCACGAACTCACTGTTTCTTTTTCTCCCTTTTTTTTTCTTTCACTATCTAGTCTCCCTCAGTTCATACAAAAACCAAACCAATTACCTCAAGACCTGATAACAAGTAAACGATATTAATGCAGACTCCCGCAAAGACTGTCAATAACATTCACCTAACACGTCTTTACCTTCCCCATAAAGAAATACTTAATATATAAAAGAAGGTTCACAAAATAACTGTATTCAGACTAAACAAACTTGAACATAAGACCAACAATACAATACCAGCCCCCAATGCGGTCCTCTTCGCCTTAACCTACAGTGCCAACATAGACACACAGGCACACACAACCACAATGCCTCTTATCACTTCCTACACCGTGCCAGTCACCTAACACGTCCCCTGCCGCACAGTAAGACCACCACCACCACTCACAGCTCCAGCGCAAGGACAGTTTTGCTACCTGGACATCATAACAATACACCTAAAAGGACACCAGTAACCTGACCACCTCGACTTCAATCTGCAAACTCATCTCCCTTAACACATTAGCTGATTGTTTTACTTGAACAGACCTAAACAATTTTCCTGAACAAATGTGAACTATGATAAATAAAAAAGTATCTTATGAATATTCAATCACATTTCTTTTTCCATTGTGAATGCTATATTTTTCTTTTTCTTCCCTCTGTATGTTAGGGAGTATCGTCAAAGTAACAAACATGACGTGAAAAATAAAAGGAAGCTCCATTCAGTAGCTCATACTTGAAAATATAGACTAAAAAATAACTATTGAAGAGTCATAACATTAACATCTTCAATACCTCTTTTATATCCTCATCTTTCCTTCTTCCACTAAGAACGAGAGACGAGATAGGGAGAAAGAAAAGAAAAGTAGGAGCAAGAGAAGGAGGAGGAGGAGGAGGAGGAGGAGGAGGAGGAGGAGGAGGAGGAGGAGGAGGAGGAGGAGGAGGAGGAGGAGGAGGAGGAGGAGGAGGAGGAGGAGGAGGAGGAGAAAGAAGAAAATAGATCAGAGCAAAAGCTACTAGCTGATATCAATAATGGCGTCTGCTTTACAAAATAACCTCTAATCTGCCTCTCCGACACACACAGCTCCTTAAGAAGAATCCACTATTTCATCCGACTAATCCGAGAAGAACCAATAACAGTAAACGAGGCAACTTTCAATAAGCACAAATACCCACGATTCCAATGCAAGAATTTAACCACCTGCATAACACTGAAGTACCCTGAGGAGCAGCCTCCACTTCACCATCTCGCCTGCAGTCCACACACCCACCCAACCCAACACGAATGGCTAAGTATAGAGAAATCCACGCAGAGAACACGAAAATCGAGTTGCGTCGCTGAGCTTCATGATACCTCAGGCGTTCAGAATAGTTCAGAGCCACAGCCACCTGAATATGAACAACTTAACACACCTAGTACGCTTCCTACTCGGAGAAATCTAGGAGTGTAGCCTTTAACTGAATTCGCCTACAACCTCAAGTCCTTTCACCAAAATCTATTTATCTCCCCTTCTCTCTCCCTCTTCCTTCCCTGAGCTTAAGGCAAAGATGAACAGTGAGCGCTATAGTGCCGTCTTCATCGCCCACTACTACACCTACGAGCTTTTACATTAAAAGGAGCAGACGGCCGAGTAATGTCTTAGAAAGGAGACTTGTGTGAGCGGGTCCTCGAGGCAGAATGAGTTTGAAAAGTATATCAGACGAGACCAAAGAACGGTTTAACTGAGGAGCGTCTGGAGGGCAATGGAGGTGAGAGGGTAGGTGGTAAAGATAGGATGGGGGGCAAGGGTGGGGATAGGAAGAGAGAGAGAGAGAGAGAGAGAGAGAGAGAGAGAGAGAGAGAGAGAGAGAGAGAGAGAGAGAGAGAGAGAGAGAGAGAGAGAGAGAGAGAGAGAGAGAGAGAGAGAGAGAGAGAGAGAGAGAGAGAAACTCTGACAAACAACCGCTATCAAAAAAGAAAAAAAGACAGAGAAAGAGAGAAACACAACACACCAGGGGATGGCAAGACAAGTGAGTGTGGCGCCAGCTGGAAGGTAAGAGCACCGGACTGAGACATCAAACACCTGGAAAAATCAAGAAGTCAAGTGTCACACTCACAAAAGGCAAAGAAAAAAAGCCGCTCACAACCCAACCAACCAGCCAGCCAGCCAGCCAACCACTGACGAGACACCCGCAGCGCCACCACCGCTGTGAAATGATCCCAGAGTGGTTACTGACTTTCTCCTGTAGACACGTCGGAGAAAATGTCACCTTTCTCGGGGTCATGGCTGTGCTACATATGTCTTTACACTTTTATTTATCACCTGATCGCCCTGCTACCTAGGACCATATTCTGAAACACCTCCACCGTAATGCCACCTCTTTCCAAAGGGTGTAGTTGAAGTCATACCGTTCTTTTAAGGGTGTTTTTATGTTCATGTGACAGGTTATGATTGTTTTTACATTACCATCACGAGAAACATTCTTGAAAATCCGGTTAATCACCTCTGTGGCCTTTGAAAATAGTGTTGGTGAGAAAGCAAAACGATCCTGAATACCGGCCAGGTTAATGTCGCTTACCAATTCAACATTCAATTGTTCCTGGACATTTATAGAGATACAAACATGGCGGTGCATCTTTCCAAATTCATCCAAGATTATGATTCGCATTGTTAAACGCCTTGTTTCCTCATAAGGACTGCTTGCAAAAGCCACATAGGTGATCAGGTTTGTTTTCATGAGTGTTTTTTTTTTTCTGTTTTTTTTTATGACATACAACCGACGTTGAAATATTGGAAATCATGAAACCACAATTGAAAATACCAATAACTTCAACCGGAACCCATTTAAAGCTGACAAAGTTATCGTTTGTTTTTCAATACAAAAATCTTTACCAAAAGTATTACCAAATCATTACTAGACGCACGAAAATCCAGATAACTTGCACTGAAGCTAATCCAAAATAGTTCAGTATATTTTTCCCAACTGTTAGTGGGCATTATTCATCAAAGTATCATTGAGGTTGCATAAACACTCTTGAAAACCAACAATATCTTGCACTAAAGCCTGTTTAAAATTACTTCTCTTTTCCCTGCTGACGAAATCCTTAATCTTCATCAAACAATCATGAAAATCATGAAAGCACCTTGAAAACACCTAATAATTTCCAGAGGAGCCTGTCTAAAGTAGCCCAGGGAAGGCGCCGAAATGTTTGACAACTACTATAAGCAAGTCACAAAGACACTTGACGCCGCCAGACACAGTTAAGGAGGTTCTTGTGGGTAATTAGCGATTGATCAAGACCCTCCCGATATGGAATCTTCAATTAACTCTCGTGAAGTTTTAGATCTGCTATCATACTCCCGGGGCAAATGTTTGTCTGAGAAATTGTGTACGTGCAGGAATAGCAAGATAAGAGAAGGGTCTGTGTTTGACGTCGTGTTCTTGTTGCACGGCTTGGTGGCTATCAGCGTTGTGCAAGTGTAAATAAGATACAAATTCAGCTTAGTTTTCGTTAGTCAGTCAGTCGCGGGATTTCACTAAGAGTTGGCCGAGAGAGGAATTGTAAGGAGTCAGTATTAATATGAAGCTTGTTTGTATGTATGTATGTTTTTTTGTAAAAGTGCACAAGGTAATATATATGTATATATATATATATATATATATATATATATATATATATATATATATATATATATATATATATATATATATATATATATTATCTGTTTTCATATTTGTATTTTGTATTAATGTTTATGTCTGCCATTCTCAATAGGTCTGTCTCTCTACTTGCCTGTCTATATGTACAGTACGTACGCGTATATGTGTCTGTATCAGTCTGTCGGTCTGTATGTTCCTGTCTAACTGCATATCTGCCTCTCTGCACGTGTCTGTCTGCCTATCTCCCGGTTTATTGGTGTATGAATCTACCTGCTATCCTTCCTCGAATACCAGTCTGCCTTCCTGTCTGTATGTCTGATTGCCCTTCTTTTATGATCATATACTTTCCTATTAAGCCTGTCTGCTTTTCTGTCTGGCCGCAAACTACTTCTAAACAAGGGATAAAAAAAAAAAAAAAAGCAGCGTGCACAGATTAATTTCCATCCCAGTGTTCTACTTAATAAAGTTTAACACATTTTCTTTTTCTTTTTTTTTAATTTGCCCCGAGAGCTTTGCCACGTAAAATAAAAATAAAATGGTGAATGTTATTAAAGGTTTTATAGCTATACACGTCAATGCGTTAAAACGAGTTCATGGGATTGCTGCAAAAAGTAGAGTATGCCCATAAAGATGATAGTGCTCCCCGTGCCGTCCCCTTGTGCTCGCCCAGGCGTGCGTGAACATTGATACCAAATACACGAATAAAAATAAAGGACATAGGGTCATTGTTCCCAGCGTGGTATGTTTTATATCTCTCCATAAGCGAATCTCTCTCTCTCTCTCTCTCTCTCTCTCTCTCTCTCTCTCTCTCTCTCTCTCTCTCTCTGACTATTTTTCATTTGATAATTTCATATTGCATTTTGTTTTCTTTATAGATAATCACATAATTTTCTTTACATTCCTCTATATAATTGGTTAAGTATTATTTTCTATCTCATCTTCATAATATTATGTGATAAGAAGCCATGTCTTTTTACATCTTTATACATTATCATGTAATGTTTCCCTTTCACTTAAACAAATTATTAGATAACCTTTCCTTTCCCATCTTTATAAACGGCTAACCATTTTTTTTTTTTTTTTGTTGTTGTTGTTGTTTATTCACCTGTATAAATTATGAATTAACTTATTTGATCTATTTTTCAATCTCTATAAATGGTTGTGTATCTTTTCAACACATTAGATTAATAGACGACAAGAATTTAAGGAGCCACGGGAAAGGTAATCATTGAGTGTATAAAATAACAGCTTCAAAGACTACCAGCAAGGAGAAATTGGTGGAGACAGGTTCAGAGGGAAAGTAGAGCCAAAGTATATATAGACTATTGTGCAGTCTATATACATTAGAGTGGAGAGCAGTGAAAGGACGGGCGGGTCAGAGCAGGTAGGTAGGTAGTCGTGCACACCGAGGTGCGATGAACGGGGGCAGGCAGGGCGGAGTGACACGATGCCGCCAGAGTTAAAGTAACAGTCACAGGTGTAAGGGAGAGGTGAAGCAGGTGGAGGGTAGGGTGCGGGAAAAGAGAACGTCAACAGATAAAAAATAATAAAAAATGAGAGAGTTTGAAGAATATGCAGGATATAAAAAGCAGAGACAATGAAAAGTTTTCTTCCTTATTTTTCCAAAAACTCCACTAAAAAAAGAAATTTATGAACAAATTTTTCATAATTCTAGGAGGAGGAGGAGAAAGAGGAGGAGGAGGAGGAGGAGGAGGAGGAGGAGGAGGAGGAGGAGGAGGAGGAGGAAGGAGGGAGGGAAAGAGCTCTCAGCAGACATAAAAAAACGTAGCCAAAGTAATGTTTCCAAGTTTTACTTTAAGATCAAGAGTGAGTTTAAATGGAACAGCTTTACCAAGTTTCACTTAACTACCCCCCACCCCTACTCTCTCTCTCTCTCTCTCTCTCTCTCTCTCTCTCTCTCTCTGCACTGCTTCGATTGCAATTTTTCTCATTTCTGTATCTCTTGGTTGCCTTAAAAGTTTCCCCTGCGGAGTTTTCTCTCGATAGACGCTCTCTATCAAGCACTCCACTCTCTCGCTCCCTCACACCTGTTTGCATGCCACTGAAGGCTATTAGATTAAGACAAGGAGGTGAACTAGATTGACGGGCAGCTTACACGAGGAAAACAGACGGACAGCCACTGACAGACAGGCAGAGACAGACTGGCACACAGCAGCATACAAACCCTGACAGACTGCCCGACACGCAACACACAGACAAACAAATGCCCATCAGATAGCCTGACGCGCCCGGCCACAAAAAGGAAAGTGGGCTGTGTTGCATAGTTTCGGTCCCCGGAGAGTCATTTGAGAGAGAGAGAGAGAGAGAGAGAGAGAGAGAGAGAGAGAGAGAGAGAGAGAGAGAGAGAGAGAGAGAGAGAGAGAGAGAGAGAGAGAGAGAGAGAGAGAGAGAGAGAGAGAGAGAGAGAGAGAGAGAGAGAGAGAGAGAGAGAGAGAGAGAGAGAGAGAGAGAGAGAGAGAGAGAGAGAGAGAGAGAGAGATGGTGAGCCAGGTAGCCGCCACCTGTGGAGAGGTTTTGTGAGGAGATACTTTTTCTTGCGCTATTTATATACGTAACGAATCGCGGGTTTTAGAGTGGCGGACATTTAGAGGCGCGGCAGCATTTAGGAGTGTGAGGGGAAATGTCAATCCGGAAGCCGTAGCACTTGTAGAAAGTCAGTGACCTGTTGCACTATGACTACAGCCTTTATGTATGCCGACACTTCCTCCTTAAGTTCATTTCGCCACAGAACATTCCTATTAAGATTTCCACAGTATAATTCCCATTGTGATGAAATATGTTTGGTTAACTTACGTTGTGTTCTGTTAAGTAGCGTTAGGATACGGGATTTTCATTCACTCATTTTTGTAACAAATATTTTTGAGTGTAATTCTTAGAACGGAATTTTCTGAGTTGAAATCTGAATATAAGCGCATCCTTAAACATTTCGACGCCTTATATCAGATACATTGAATGTAGTGTATGTTTTAACAGCTTTTTCAACTACGTCAGACATAGTTTACTATAGATTCTGCACTAACAATAGGAACAAAACGTACTCTCAACACAACTGTATCCCTTGATAATAGTCTTAATGAGATTAGAGAGCATTTAACTCCTTCAGTACTGGGACACATTTTTACCTTGAGATTTGTGTACGATTTGACCATTTTATAGACATTAGGAAGAGTCTATGGCGGTCAGAAGATTAATGGGCCAGAGTCTTTGCTATTCTAATTCCCTACATGAGTTTCTAAGCTGTACAAAATCACCAAATACTCGTAGTGACCAGAATGAATATGGAAGCGCGTCATGGTGCTGAAGGGGTTAAGAATTCCACCCACAGTCAAAACCCAAATAACGCACAATATTCACTTCCACTGTGCTTCGACCTTTTATTTAGATCAATTTCCCAGTATTCGCTCTGTTGAAAAACACACCATCGCATATGAATCGATGTCATCTGAGGTTGCAACAATAAAGGGGAAAACCATCATTATCCAGGGAGGAAAGATATTATTAGAAGTAGGAGAGATTTAGTTTAGATCTCCATAAATAATTTTCGTTTCATTGCTGACAACCTATTTACATAATATGACAACTGTTGGATTCCTCATATACGAGTATACAAAACACTTGGGATTGAAAGGAAACAGTAAGTAGAGTGAATGTGAATACAGAGTTACTAGACCTATGATCATAACTGTAATCCATCTTTAGAGTATTTACATAGGAACTCTTGCACCTATAATGTTTCAGAGGGTTTTGTGGAGCACGATTTTGATTACATGTCACAGTAATCCAGTTCAAATTCCTAATTAAAAAAAGAATATTTACACGAATCACTCTTATCCCGCAGCAAAAGTTGTGACCTTATTGGAGCAGAGGGCTATCCACTAACCCAATTATCCTGTGTATGTGTGTGTGTGTGTGTTTCACTGTTTGATCTGCTGCAGTCTCTGACGAGACAGCCAGACGTTACCCTACGGAACGAGCTCAGAGCTCATTATTTCCGATCTTCGGATAGGCCTGAGACCAGGCACACACCACACACCGGGACAACAAGGTCACAACTCCTCGATTTACATCCCGTACCTACTCACTGCTAGGTGAACAGGGGCTACACGTGAAAGGAGACACACCCAAATATCTCCACCCGGCCGGGGAATCGAACCCCGGTCCTCTGGCTTGTGTGTGTGTGTGTGTGTGTGTGTGTGTGTGTGTGTGTGTGTGTGTGTGTGTGTGTGTGTGTGTGTGTGTGTGTGTTAATATGCCTCTTTCTTTCAATTCACAGATAGAAAATAAAAAAAAAAAAATATATATATATATACAGATACCCATCAACTTGCGCCTCTCCCTCTCCCTCTCCATCTCCCTTTCACCACTACTATAATCAACACACACACACAAAAAGGTCCAACAAAAAGAGGCGGGGCACTTAAAATTTATCAGCCTCCCTTAACCTACCCACCAAAGACCCTCCACCCGGCACGGCCCTCCCACGGGGTGAGGCAAAGGTCCTCAAGGGAAGGGAAAACACCCGACCCTCCCGCATCCTGCCCTGCCCTCACAGTTCCGGCATCCCACGGGGGTCATGAATTTGGCATCGAGACCCTCAACTTCCTGTCCATCACTTCCATAGCCTATAACAGAACCACCAAGGAGTTTGTTACTCAAATACACCATCCGTATTTTTAATTCTACTTTTTTAGCAACCTGTATTGGATATTATTAAGATTATTATTCGTTTCTAGTGATAATTTAATAATAATTCTGCATCGTAAATTAAAGTACATTCATGAGAGCCTGTTTATTAATTTTCACGACTTACGGAGAATAATATTTATTATAGAATACATACAACATTAATACCTTATATCTAACAGAAAGAATGTCTGATATGAGAAAAAAAAAAGTGATATATAAACAGAAGACTGAGAGGCAGAGATGCTATGTTACTTTCAGCTTCAGTTCCAGATCTCGAAAATAAATAAAAAAAATTGTAATCGAAGCGTGATAGAATGCAATATTCCTGCTGTTACTCTGAGCTGCAGTGCAACTTTACCCACTCATATGTCTCATATTCGTCCCTGAATGTTCAATATGATCCTTGTCTCCTTGACCAATCACTTGTCTTCAGCAGACATCACTGGATTAGCCTCTGCAATCAAACATTCCAGAGAGAAGGTTCCACATCCCGTATTCATCTCCTTGACCAATCACATTCATCCCTAACATTTATCAAGCGATGTGCCAATGAGGGAAGTAAGAGTAAGGAAGACTGATTCCTTACTAACCTTTGGCGTCCTAATGACAGTTTGAGACTTTTATAGTTCATTTAAAGAAACAGACGATTTAACGAAACAGGAAAAAGGACTAAATTATAAACAATCACTCTTATTGCCAACTAGTGTCTGGAATGTTTACTTTGAATATGCACCACATTTCACGATGCTGAAGAAGAGCATATGTCAGTCAAAGGTTCAGCTTGAAGTTATTGGAACTCACTGACAAGATGGAATGTAAAGCCAGTGATAAAAGAACCGGGGAATAAAACCGGTTGAAGGAGGAAGAGAGAGAGAGAGAGAGAGAGAGAGAGAGAGAGAGAGAGAGAGAGAGAGAGAGAGAGAGAGAGAGAGAGAGAGAGAGAGAGAGAGAGAGAGAGAGAGAGAGAGAGAGAGAGAGAGAGAGAGAGAGAGAGAGAGAGAGAGAGAGAGAGAGAGAGAGAGAGAGAGAGAGATAGTGGAGTGGGGAGGTGGGGGATGGACAAAAAAGGTGGGGAGTGGCAGAGCTGCAAAGGATGGGAGACACGGATGACGCAATGGACAGGAACAACAAGAGAAGAAATCATACAAGGCGCCAATCTCTGACACTAGGAAAATAACGTAAGAAGATAAACCCGTTAGAGTACAGCTTATGTCTTGAGATTCTACATGAACCTCAACACGGCACTGTCTCTTAACGTCTTGCAGCAGAGCGAGCTACTCAGCAGGACAGGTTCTGGCAGGAAGTATAGCTGTCAGACCTCCTCTAAGGCCACGGTGTGACTTATCGCTCCGGGGCCCTGCGGTCACCACCACCCAAGACCTTCTCTTCACCCCCACCGCTCCATCGATGCCAATCTGTGGACAAGTTGAGTTGCTCCTGGTCTGCCTCAGCGTTTCCGCAACACTCACCGCCACAAACTCATCTCGTACTTCTACAATATAAACTTTTTTTTTTCTTAATGTGAGTTCCACGTTACTTAAATCGAACCATTAAAGTTTCCTCCATGAAAAGTGTATCCTAAAATTATTTCCTCTATGATAAATTCTCTCAGCCCAACACAACACAAAATAGCCCAACCTTACTTTACCTAACCTTACTTTACTCTGCTCTAACCTAACCTAACCTAACCTAACGTAACGTAACCTAACCTTACCCTACCCTATCCTGACTTTACCTACCCTGACCTTACCTATGTACCTATGTGTGTGTGTGTGTCTGTCTGTCTGTCTGTGTGTGTGTGTGTGTGTGTGTGTGTGTGTGTGTGTGTGTGTGTGTGTGTGTGTGTGTGTGTGTGTGTGTGTGTGTGTGTGTGAGAGAGAGAGAGAGAGAGAGAGAGAGAGAGAGAGAGAGAGAATAAACAAATTACTGCTTTCTCAAGAGGAAAAATAGATCAGTAAATAAACATTAACATCAGCAAGACAAACACTACACCGGTTACATTAGGGAGCCGGTGCACAATAACAAAAAAAAAAAACACCGCAGGTTCGACTGGTGAGGAAATGAAAAGGGGGCACTTTGAAAAAGCTATTTTAATAACCCATAATGAAATATGACATGAAACTGACACATATAACAGAAATAACATGAAACATGAAATTGACAGATGTAACAAGAAACAGACATACACATACAACACATAAATAAATACAACAATAAAGAACCAACTTAATACCTAACAATAATACTAATCCTATTTGGAGGCAATGTGGAAAACACGGGACGAGGGGAAGTGATACATATGAGGTGTTGCATGAGGTGTCGCAGTGAAGTGCTGGGTGATGGTTGATCCCACGGCAGTCCAAGAGGCGTTGTGTTCACTGGTTGAGGCCTGGACCTCGACCTAACTTCCAGAAAGCCAAGACTCGAATGGGACCGCGTGAATCTAACTTCGGGACAGTAGCTGGCTTCATGAGACTGACGTAGAGGGTTCATGAGACGGTGACGTGGAAGGTTCACGAGACGGTGACATGGAAGGTGAGGCGGAGAACGAGGTAACAAGCGGAGGTGGTGATGGTAGTGGAGTAGGTTACGGGCGGGCCATAACATTTCCTCCCCCTAATACCTCATGGAGGTGAGACGGGATATCTTGATAAGGCGTCCGGCGATGATGTTCTCTACCCCTTTGATATCGTGGACTTTGATATCGTGGTTCTTCATGGCGTGAAGGAAGGCCAGAGAATTGTGATCGGTGAAGACCTTCGTAGTTTGAAGACCAGGATGAAGGTTAGCACTCAAAACGTTGGAGCGCCAGGACGAGTACCAGAGCCTCCTTCTCGATGGTGTAGTTGAGTTAGTTTCTTCAGCTTGGCGGGGGGCAGGCGGAATGACAGGATGGAGGATGCCACTTGTGGGGTCCTTTTGTAGTAGGACAGCACCCACTCCAACTCCACTCGCGTCCACTTGTAGATGAAAGGGGCGGGAGTGATCTGGGGTCCTGACCACTGGCTCCAAGAAGGAGAGGAACGCCTTAAGATATTGTAAGGCTTGGTCACAGGTCGGGGTCCAGTCACGGTCGCCAATTGTCACGTTCACCAGTTACACGGGTAACATTGGCATCGGGGAGCCGGTGAATAAAAAAAACACCGCAGGTTCAACTGCGGAGGAAATGCAAAGGGGACACTTTAAAAAGCTATTTTAATAACCCATAATGAAACAAACATAAAACTGACATCCAGATATAACAAACGAAACTGACATACAGATATAACATGAAACAGACATACATATAACACAAAAATAAATACAACAAAGAACCCAACTTAATACCTAACAATAATACTAATCCTATATGGTGACAATGTGGAAAACAAGGGACTATACGAAGTGATACTTAAGAGGTTTCACAATGGTGAAGTACTGGGTGATGGTTGATCCCACGGCAGTCAAAGAGGCGTTGTGTTCACTGGTTGAGGCCTGGAGCTCGACTTGACATCCGGAAAGCCAAGATCTGGCTTAACACTTCTGGTTGAGTCGAATGGGACCGCGTGAATCCAACTTCGGGACAGTAGCGGGCTTCATGAGACGGTGACGTGGAGGGTTCATGAGACGGTGCCATGGAAGGTTCACGAGACGGTGACGTGGAAGGGGAGGCGGAGAGGTGGCGAACGAGGTAACAAGCGGAGGAGGTGATGGTAGTGGAGTATGTTACGGGCGGGCCGTAACACTAGTGGTGACGGTGGGATGGCGGAAATAGTCGTCGTGTGCTCCTTGACAGCAACAACCGGCTGACAGAGAGAGAGAGAGAGAGAGAGAGAGAGAGAGAGAGAGAGAGAGAGAGAGAGAGAGAGAGAGAGAGAGAGAGAGAGAGAGAGAGAGAGAGAGAGAGAGAGAGAGAGAGAGAGAGAGAGAGAGAGAGAGAGAGAGAGAGAGAGAGAGAGAGAGAGAGAGAGAGAGAGAGAGAGAGAGAGAGAGAGAGAGAGAGAGAGAGAGAGAGAGAGAGAGAGAGAGAGAGAGAGAGAGAGTCTACTACCTACTGCAATTCCTGAATCCATCATTACCATCACCACCACCAACACTATTTCTTACAAGTATCAACAATAACAACATATTTTACTACCTAATTCCTTCTGCTTCCTTCCCTCGCCTCTTCTCTCATTTCCCCCCCCCCAATGTTACCTCTATTTCATCTCTCCTCACTTATCTTTCCTTTTCTTTCCATAAATTAATTTGACCTTCCTATCCTGTTTCTCTCTTTTTACAAACTTCGAAGAGCCATTCTCGTTTCCCTTCTCTTTTTCATTCCCTACTTTTCATTTCTTTTCTTCAATCATATTTTTCTTCCAATCATCTCAATTATTTTCCTTTTTCTTCCTTCCCTCACCTTGTCTCTCACATTTTCCATATCTTCCCCGTCATTTCGCCTCTCTTTTCCTTTCTTATTTCACCTTCTCCAATGTCTCCCTGTCTCCTTTAGTACGTCCTTCTTTCGTTTCCCTTTCATTCCTTTCCCTCACTCACCTCTCAGTTTCTCTTCCCTACAAACACCCATGCTTTTTCTTTTCTTTCCTTTCTCTTTTACACTCTGTCATCTCCACAAGCCCATCTCATCCCACCTTTCTTTTCTTCTGCTCTCAACAAGGACGTCCCTTTCACCCTGCGCCACTCTCACTACTCTTCCTTCTTTACCTCTTGTTGGGCGTCGCTCAACACACAGGAGTGAAAATGGATGACAAACAGAGGGCGATGGGAGGCATAACAGCTTTCAGTCAGTAGCTAAGAGGCAACACACCTAAAAACTCATCTCAGTGTCCGTGTGGTCCTTTGCTCTTGATTTGGGTACTGTGTGTGTTAGGGTGTTAGCAGGTGGGTGGGGTGGGTGGAACGCTGTTGGGTGGATCTGTGTGTGTGTGTGTGTGTGTGTGTGTGTGTGTGTGTGTGTGTGTGTGTGTGTGTGTGTGTGTGTGTGTGTGTGTGTGTGTGTGTGTGTGTGTGTGTGTGTGCAAGTGCAGTTAGAAATACAAATAGAAAAAAAAAAAGAAAACGTAGAGAACAAATAAACACAAAGACAATAATAACAATCATATAAGCAATACAATAAGAAAAAAAAATCATCTTAATCATTTAATCTAAGCAATAAACAAAAATAAAGCATAAAAAGCGAGAAAATTCATGAAAGTACGAAGCATGTCAAAAATTAATAAAAAGCAGAGAAGACTAAAGAATGTCAATATATAAAAGAAAAAACAAAAAACACGACACTGAACATACATTGAAAAATAAACAACAGAGTATAAAAAGAGGAAAAAATTGTGAATAATTTACGATACGAACTCAAGTCAACAATAATTCTAGCGTGGAGAGAGAGAGAGAGAGAGAGA
>NC_059298.1:9893868-9906368 GCF_017591435.1 Portunus trituberculatus
TTTACGAATTTTAGAAGAATTTCTGCCAAAATGCAGTAGCTTTCTACGAATAACATGAATATTTACAGCATTCATTTCAGGCATTAGTCCACAGGGAAACAGCTCTCTAGTGGACCGAGAGACAGTTCATACATACTAATATGTTAAAACACGTGCCAATATATCTATCAATCACATCCGCAAAAGTGACTTTTAACTCTATCCCTCCCCGTTAATATATCCATTACTTCCTATTAAAATTTTCTCCAAAGTGAAAAAATATCATTATAAAATAAATAAATATTCTCTCTCTCTCTCTCTCTCTCTCTCTCTCTCTCTCTCTCTCTCTCTCTCTCTCTCTCTCTCTCTCTCTCTCTCTCTCTCTCTCTGATCAAATTTAGGATGCCCTACTACACATGAGAATCACTTCAGTCATCGCGCAGATCACAATGCAGATGTGTGTGAGAGGGACTGTTCTGTGCGTATGGGGGGGGGATGGGGGATGGACGTTAGGACGAAGAGAGGCAAGTGAGTAGTACAGATTTCAAAGGTTCTCCCCTCCACTGTGTCTGTGGGGCGGGAAGGAGAGTGAGGGAGTAATAAAAGTTTGCTGTAATTTTTTGTTGCTCAACTGTGGGACTTGTAACTTTTGGACGGAGCTGAACATTTTGACACCGAAGAGCTTATAGGGTAAAATTTAACTTGTGTGTGTGTGTGTGTGTGTGTGTGTGTGTGTGTGTGTGTGTGTGTGTGTGTGTGTGTGTGTGTGTGTGTGTGTGTGTGTGTGTGTGTGTGTGTGTGTGTGTCTGCGCGCGCGCGTAATCTCTTCACGTCAAATGTCCTCATATCTTTCTCAAGGTTTTTTCTCTCCACCTTTAGCTTCCTCATCGTATCACGAGTATAAAGAGTCGTCCACTTACTACCAAGAAAGAGGAAAAAGCAATTACAGAATCCTTGGAAACAAATAACTTCTCTCTCTTTATCATTTCCTATAACCGCACTCGTTTCATCACTCCACTTCGAGCACACACACACACACACACACACACACACACACACACACACACACACACACACACACACACACACACACACACACACACACACACATTTAATAACTAATAAAACTACACTTTAATCACTGCTGACGACGATGGCACTTAATAAGAGTGTATGTATTCCGCACGGCAGATGAAAGCTTGTAATGAAAGTGGATCACAATAAAACGTTTTCCAGACTGTTATTACCATACAGATAATGAAAAACACTTCAGTTTGCCATCACATTTCAGCCCAAAAATTGTCTTGTTACACTCGGACATGCCGGAATTTTTCATTACTCACTTGTGCTTCTTAAAGCTAAAAACTTGAGTTCTATTAGTAAGTATATACAGTGCAAAAAGATAACCAAGTGAGCCTTACACTGACAGTCGTTTTAATTCAACAATCATTCGTGTTGTCACTATAACTGTACACTCACTCAACCATATAAGAATTTTTTACATCACCCGCCTATATTATATAGAATCAACTCACTGACTTCCATTGGTGGAAGCTGTATAAACTGGGAATTATAACCTAGAAAGATAAAAAAATATTTTAAAATCAACTGTCATCGTATTTCTACTAACAATGTCCTGTCGCACCCAATCACAAGAGAACTTTTCATTAATTGCCGGAGTTCTGTAGAATTAAAGCGTCAAGCTTCATTAATAAGTATATAAACTTACAATAATAAACCCAAAAATATAATAATTAAAATTCTCTAAATTCAACACTAGTCGTGCCTGAATCGACACTGTCTCGCCACATTCATCCACACGAACGCATTCCATTATTCTCCTGCGTTACGTTCACTTGTCAAGCTCCATTACCAACTGTATCATTTGAGCAGCAGCAGCAGCAGCTAAGGATGATAATAATAATGATAATAAAACCTTCCAAACATTCATCGTACCTTAACCAACACAGTCCCGCCTCGCACTCTGTCTGTCCCTAACCCTAATGAACTCCAGCGCGGCTTCCTGCTGGTGGTGGTTGCCTGTAAATGTACCTTCAAAACGATAAATATGACGGTGAACGGGCGTGCGTAATTACTCCCCTTGACTGCCCCTTTACCTTACGACATGGCTGAGAACAAGACTACAGTATTAAGACCCATACATAACTACAAGATGTGACACTCTAATACCCTCAACGACCAATAGCGGTTACTTGTATCTACTTGTATCTACCTGTGGGATAACAAATTGGACAGTTAAGTACGTATCATGACCTCTCGTGGCTACCTATATACTGTATATCCACCACCATCACCACCACTACCATCATCATTATTTATCATCACCAGCATCGACGTATGTGAATCATTGCAGGACAGGAACATAAGGATAAAACAAGGGAGGCTCCATCAAAACATGGGAGTTCTTCTGCTGCCAACCATGCCTGGCTACTTTCAAGGACTTTCTCTCACGTTCTCCACTCAGCCGTTACAAGAGGAAACTTTTAGGACACATCTAAAATAGCGGATAAACATTTTTCTTTGCTTATACTTTTTAGACACCGATATCTACACTGCCTATGCCTGTCTGTGTCTTGTTACGGCCCGCCCGTAACATACTCCACTACCCTCATCTCCTCCGCTTGCTACCTCGTTCGCCACCTCTCCACCTCCCCTCAACGACACCGTTTCATGAACCCTCCACGTCACCGTCTCATGAAGCCCCGCTACTGTACCGAAGTTGGATTTACGCGGCCCCATCCGACTCAAGCGAAAGTGTTAAGCGAGCTCCCTGATTTTTGGAAATCAGTCTAGGTCAAGGCCTCAACCAGTGAACACAACGCCTCTTGGAATACCATGGGATCCACATCATCCAGCACTTTACCACTGCGACACCTCATAAGTATCGCTTCCCCTCGTCCCGTTTTTTTCCACATTGCCTCCATATAGGATTAGTGTTATTGTTAGGTATTGTTAAGTTGGGTTATTTATTGTTGTATTTATTTGTGAATTATATCTGTGTATATGTCGGTTTCATGTGTTTTGTTATTGGGTTAGTAAATAGCTTCTCAAGTGCCCCCTTTGCATATCCTCACCAGTTGAACCTGCAGTGTTTTTTTCTTTTGTTTTTGTTATTGTTCACCGGCTCCCCGATGCGATTCTTACCCATTTAACCGGTGAACGTAACAGTATAATAGTCTGTATGTGCATGTTTTTACCCGTCTTTGTTGATTGTACTTCAATTTATTTGATTGTGCCTGTCAACCCTACCTTTGCATATCTATTACTATCAAAGCGTATCTCCACCTGCGTTTAGTAATTGTGTAAGCTTTCCTGTACTCGTCTATAAGTGTTTAGGCATCTATCTTATCCCTATATATTTGTCTGCGTCTGTTTGTCCCTGTCGTCACATATCCGTCCTTCACTCAACAGCTGGGCGGCGTGGAGAACGTCCTGGCCTGCGAATGATGGACTGAAAGCGTAAAATGAACACGTATATGGGAAATGGGCCACGCCACTTACCTTGATTGGAGGAGCAGGGAGGCAGGTAGGGAGGCAGGTGCTTGCTGGATAGCGGTCATCAGTGCTCCCCTTTTCTTCTTTTTCTTTCTTTCTATCTGTTTCTATGTCTGTCCGTTTCATTTCCAGTTCACTTCACTGTTAGTCATTTTGTACTGTATTCAAGTTTTCCTTCACTTAATTCATTGTATTTCATTTCTTTTTTTCATTCTAATTTTTTTTTTTTTTTCACTTCTGCTCTTCCCAGAACCACCATACCTTCCGCAAAGATTGACATGTCTTGCTTCTGTTGTTTCAGGGTTCACTACATCTTTAGCATCCTGCTACAGCAAGTATCGCCTCGTGCTCTTCTCGCTTCTGGAAATCCTACTCGGCGTTTTCCAGGAAGTGCCAACAGGAGAAGACTAAGAGGCAACAGCGCTGCTCTCGGGAAGACTTTGATGAGGCGCAGCAAATTCTCTTTTCATCTTTCTTTCTTTATTTCTTTCTTTCTTTATGTGTCTTGTCCTTCCATTCAAATGCCTCACAATATCATACCTGGAAAATGTCACAGACTTAATTAATAATGCTGTACTCACTGAGTTATTCAATGAATAGCTCTCATCCTGTTATTACGTTGAAATTCATGTTATTTGTGGAAGCAGTGTTGCATTAATATGTGTAAAGTATTTAATATCTCCATCCTAAGCAGATACTCGTATTGCAAAAGTGAATTTAACATCGTAATAACATGACTAAGCAGATACGTACTCGTATTGCAAAAGTGAATTTAATATCGTAATAACATGATTTATTTTCAACTCGCAGCTCCCCCCCCTCTCCCGCATTCTCCTCCCTCTCGTACTTAATGCGGTAACCAGGCAACGTTTCCCTCCGCAGCATTTCCAGGTGAGAGAACTAGAAATAATGAAGGAAAGATGAGGCAAGGGAGCACAGACCCAAGCTGCACCACACCCAGACCCATGGTGCTTCTCATCACACAAAGCCCTACTATCTGCCGCCTCCGTTTTCCTTTCCTTCCTGTGCCTCCTTCCTCTCTTTCCTCCTGCCTCTCTTCCCTTTGTACTCGTGTTCATCTCTCTCTCTCTTCCCTCCAGTGGTGCTCAGCTGATCATAAAACACACCTGTCACTTCCTGCACGCCCCAAAGCAGGTGGGGCGAGCAGGTAAGTAGACTCCACTATCAGGCTACACAATCTCGCCTCGGATCCTTTGACGTCACAGCCGCGCCGCAAAAAGCTTCGCCGTCTTGGGATAAACCGGCAATGACCCCTGACCGAGATTTCCTTCCTCTCAGGGCACGACGGCGACTCTCCTAAAGCAGCGCCTCGGCCTTCTCTCCGCTCCTTTGTGTGGAAGCTGGGCGGCCTCGTATTGTGCGCTAACATGAAGTCCATTAGCCTTTATGTTGCTCAGGTGTAGTACAGTACTCTTGCTGTACTGCACAGCCTCACGATACGGCAGCGCTAAGAAAACGTGGATGTTATTATGTTAAGAGTGTGTGTGAAGAGCGTGCCTTTTTGAAGATATTACTATTATTTTATGTGAGTTCATACGGTTAGCCGGGGCACGATATACTTAAAGAAGAAAACGTGGAGTATTTTATTAAGAATACCAAGAATTATTTTTCTTTCCATGTATATATTAATCCAGGTATTTTCAACTGTATTTATGAATTCATAAGACTCAATAAGATACACGATACGTATATTAGTTATAAAAAAAAAAAAACTAACATAAGTATTAGGGTACGGTCAAAATACTTCAAATGAACATGTGTTTCTTTCAGGTTTCTTTTTTCCTTCCTTGGTCGCGAGGGAATAGACCAATAAAAGAACGAGTATTTGTTTTGATTGCTTCCCTCGGCTAATCTTTCCGTGTCTCTGTCTCTCTCTCTTAGTCTCTGTCTCTCTCTTAGTCTCACTCTCTCTTAGTCTCACTCTCTCTCTTAGTCTCACTCTCTCTCTCAGTCTCTCTCTCAGTCTCTCTCTCTTAGTCTCTCTGTCTCTCTCTCTCTCTCTCTCTTTGTCTCTCTCTTAGTCTCTCTCTCTCTCTCTCTTAGTCTCTCTCTCTCTCTCTCTCTCTCTCTCTCTCTCTAGTCTGTCTCTCTCTCCCAGTCTGTTTCTCTCTCTCAGTCTGTCTCTCTCTCTCTCTCTTAGTCTCTCTCTCTTAGTCTCTCTCTCTCTCTTAGTCTCTCTCTCTCTCTCTCTCTCTCTCTCTCTCTCTCTCTCTCTCTCTCTCTCTCTCTTAGTCTCTCTCTCTCTCTCTCTCTCTCTCTCTCTCTCTTAGTCTCTCTCTCTCTCTCTTAGTCTCTCTCTCTCTTAGTCTCTCTCTCTCTCTCTCTCTCTCTCTCTCTCTCTCTCTCTCTTAGTCTCTCTCTCTCTCTCTCTCTCTCTCTCTCTCTCTCTCTCTCTCTCTCTCTCTCTCTCTCTCTCTCTCTCTCTCTTAGTCTCTGTCTCTCTCTCTCTCTCTCTCTCTCTCTCTCTCTCTCTCTCTCTCTCTCTCTCTCTAGTGTGTCTGTCTCTGTCTCTCTCTCTCTCTCTCTCTCTCTCTCTCTCTCTCTCTCTCTCTCTCTCTCTCTCTCTCTCTCTCTCTAGTCTGTCTCTCTCTCTCCTAGTCTGTCTCTCTCTCTCTCCTAGTCTGTCTCTCTCTCTCCTAGTCTGTCTCTCTCTCTCTCCTAGTCTGTCTCTCTCTCTCTCTAGTCTGTCTCTCTCTCTCCTAGTCTGTCTCTCTCTCTCTCTAGTCTGTCTCTCTCTCTCTCTCTAGTCTGTCTCTCTCTCTCTAGTCTGTCTCTCTCTCTCTGTCTCTCTCTCTCTAGTCTGTCTCTCTCTCTCTCTCTAGTCTGTCTCTCTCTCTCTCTAGTCTCTCTCTCTCTCTCTAGTCTCTCTCTCTCTCTCTGTCTCTCTTAGTCTCTGTCTCTCTTAGTCTCTCTGTCTCTCTCTCTCTTAGTCTCTCTGTCTCTCTCTCTCTCTCTCTCTCTCTCTCTCTCTCTCTCTCTCTCTCTCTCTCTCTCTCTCTCTCTCTCTCTCTCTCTCTCTCTCTCTCTCTCTCTCTCTCTCTCTCTCTCTCTCTCTGTGTGTGTGTGTGTGTGTGTGTGTGTGTGTGTGTGTGTGTGTGTGTGTGTGTGTGTGTGTGTGTGTGTGTGTGTGTGTGTGTGTGTGTGTGTGTACCTCCTTTAACTCCCATCTGTCTGTTTCCATGAGGCAAACCAACACTGAACCCCGCAATGCCATCATCACTACACACACACACACACACACACACACACACACACACACACACACACACACACGATAAAAAAACATAACACCATCCCGGAAAAGAAATCATCGGTCTGTATTGTTTACGAAGATAACGAGCCTGATAAAGTTCCGGATAGACTCCCAACCCATGCGTCAATCTTATCACGTAAACGTTTCGCTGGCACAACTCGAGCCTAACAATGCAAAGGTTACAAAAAGAATGAAGATTAATTGCCTCTGTTCCTCCTGACCACTCTAACGGTCTGCATTGATTTCACAAACAATTAATGCCAACAAAGCCACACACAGCCAGCCAGCCACACGCACCGCATATCACCGCACCACAGCCACAGACCCAACCCAACATTACCATAGTTCAAAGCCGCCTGAATCAGCCCAAACCAAAACAAATCTCAACAAACTCTAACCTACCACATTAATTAATCATCGAGATCATCATTGCTTGAGTCTTATCATCATCACCATTAGAATTATCATAATTTCTCTCTCTCTCTCTCTCTCTCTCTCTCTCTCTCTCTCTCTCTCTCACTTCCACCACTTCTTTCTCTTTCCCTCCATTTTCCTCAATCTCTTTTCTCCTCCACTTTTTTCACTTTTACTCTTCTTCCGCCTCTCTTCTTCCTCCCTCTCCTCCTCAGCGATGAGTGCTGGAGTGCTGAAGCAGACGGAGTCTTGGATGGCAAGCAGGAGTTTGCAGTAAATCACACGGGCTGTGCGCCAAACCTTTCAAACTTTTGTCTCCACGAAAGAGACGCTGAATAAGATGAGAGAGAGAGAGAGAGAGAGAGAGAGAGAGAGAGAGAGAGAGAGAGAGAGAGAGAGAGAGAGAGAGAGAGAGAGAGAGAGAGAGAGAGAGAGAGAGAGAGAGAGAGAGAGAGAGAGAGAGAGATATATATATATATAGAGCAGGATTATATCAAATTGCGAGAGATTTTCATAAGTGAGCGTGGAGTTAAAAATCATTCGGCAACTTTAAGAGATGATGGCAGGTCAGCTCAGATTGAGGTCGCATGGCAGGTCATTGACTCTTGTTTAGGTTGTCCTGCTCCAGCTGCACGAAACACTAGTGCGTCTGAATCCATAAATTGAGTGTCTGAGTGTATAAGTTGAGACAAATACAAGGAAACAATACCAGCCCTCAGTAGCCGACAAAAATGCCGAGACATAACCTAAAAGCATTAAACATTACTATCTAAACCACCACCGCCAGTACCACACCTACCACCACCACCACTATCCCGCCACCAACACCACTACCACCACTACCGTCACCATCACCACCAGCACCATTACCACTACCACCATGACAGCCATCGCCAAAACCACAAAGATCCATAATTCCAGTGGAGTTGATAAACAAATACAAGCATCTATATAGCATCAACTTACAACATGGTTAGGGTTCTGGTTAATCGATCAAATGACAATGATAGTGTATGTTCCGCAGTGTATGAAAGAAGTACATTGCAGGTAACGCAACAGTAGATAAAGATAAATTAATTAAAAGAACAATAAGGAAACAAAATCTTTTACAACCTGCAGCCTTGCTTTACAACGAATTACGCAAAAATGTTTTGTATGAGTTCAGGAAGGTAGAACGGAGAAAATTAGAATTTGGTGCAAGATAAATATTTACACATGATCCCATAAATAATGTTGGAGTATAAGGGAAACAGTATTTGTACTATTTCATTACGCTGAGGTTAAAGGTTAAAGGTACGCGTCCACTCCATCAAGTGTGGAAAACATGACGCCCAGCACACCACGCAAACTTTGCCCGTTATGTTGCTCTGTTCATGCATGCAAGCGATACACACACAAACACACACACTCACATACACACACACACACACACACACACACACACACACACACACACACACACACACACACACACACACACACACACACTACACTTCTCAGCTATGAAAACTTTGGTACTTGGGAAGGCACAGCGCCCCTCATGAGCCCAGCAGCCCCGTGTCGTCCATTGGTTTTATGCGAGCTCCCCTCATCATTAGGATTCACCGCCCACTGATGCGACGCTTGAGGAACGGAGAACGAGGGGGAGAGAAAGCAGCTGATAATGTGCATCCGCATTCGTGTCCGCCAGCAATGCGACAAGAGGACTGAATCATCGGTTCATCTCGTGTTTAATGTAACTCAATGGAAACGAACGTGACAAAGAGAATCTCATCGTGGCTAGCTGCTATGTCACGCTCAGTATTACGTGAGGAATGACTACAAAGAAAAATATTGGTCTAATTCGAACTTGTAATTGAATTATACGAGGAGATAAACGTGTTATAGATGATAATAGTAGTGGTAGACTAGCAGCCATTACTTTGAAGCGTCTCGTCGAAGAAACAATGATGCTGCAAAGGGAATTAACCGAGCACATCGCCAGTTTATCGGATCTAAACACAGAAGCTGCTACGGAAATTGATTTAACCTAATATTACCTTGTGTAAGTCAATCTAATCTAACATTATTCAACCTAACCTATAGTCCAGTCTACACCAAACTTAATCTAACCTAACCAAACACAATCTAATTCAATGAGACCTATTCTAACGTAATCTAAGCTAACACAAACACCCAACCTAATATGTGCAGTCTAACCTAATCTAATATAACTTAACCTAGCCCAACTGAACCAAACATAAATTCAATCCAATATAACCCAATCTAACGCATCATAAGCTAAGATAACCCAACTTAACCTATAGCCCTCCCAATCCAACGAAAAATTCAAGACACCCAATAGATAAAACATTACCACGGTGCAAGTAGTAATCAAAATAAGACCCGTTCAGAAAAACCCTATATTATTTCCTCATACCTGGAAAATCAAATCCAAGAGAAAATAAGACTAATGCAGAAGCTCTTAAGGGTCGCTACTCCTTTGATGATGTGAGTGGAAGGGGAAAGGTTTATTCAGTGATCCGATTCTACGTTTCATCTCCGAGTTCCGCTTAAACCCACGTCTCTGTGACACTCTTCAGTAAATGAGTTGAAAGAACACGCGATGTAACATTCCTTTCCTCACACTGCCCACGGTGACGCACATCCATGGGAATTCAAGACTAAATGTTATAGTCTATACATGTTCCAACCTTTCCTCTCTCTATCTCTCTCTCTCTCTCTCTCTCTCTCTCTCTCTGAATTGAAACCTCTTCCCTTCTATTTTTTTCCTACTCTAGTCCTCTTTTTCCATCTATTCCTTCTCCTCTCCTTTTCCCAATTCCCTTCCTCTTTTTTCCGCCAACATTCTCTCTTCTGCTCCCCTACATACTCCTTCCTTCCTCTCCTTGTTCTTTTCTTCCTTCAAGTCTCCTTTCTTTTCTTCTCTATTCTATTTCTCAATCATTATTTCCTTTTCCAACCTTCAACAACTTTCTTCTCATTCTCCTCCTTTCCTTATTTATGAGTATCTTCCTCTTTTTTCTCCTTCTCCTCTACTCTCCTATTTTTCCATCCTTTCCTTCAAACTTTCCTATTTTTCCTCACTCTCTCTCTTCCCCTTAACAATCTCCCCTCTTCATTCCAATCCCTTCCTCCTCTTCTTCTTTCTCCTTCTCCTCTTCCTTCCCTCGAGACCAGCATGACGCGCGGCTTCTGATAGGCGGTGTAGTTACATCAAGCCAGACACCCTCACCTGCCTTCCCTCATCAAACAAATGGAAACCGGTAATGTAGCTACTCAGTGAGGAGGGACAGGTCGTGACGGGTGGGGTGAGGGCAGCGGCGTGTTACAAGTGGCGGGGTGGATGTTGAGCGACGGCTGGTGAAGGCGGAAATACAGAGGTGAAAGAGAGGGACGTGTGAGGTGGTGGAAGGATGAAAGACTGACTGGTTGAGTGAGTAATGGAGTTTGGGGCTTGTGGGTTTATCATACTAGGCATCGAAGTATTACGAGTTTGGGTTGGTTTATTAGGGAAATGTTATATATGTGAGTGATTAGGGGGTGTTTTCATGTGTTTGTGTGTCTTCATAATGGTGTTGTAATGTTGAGTTGATGTTTGCATAAAGTGTGTGGGTTTAACATACTAGGCATCAGTAACACGGGGAACGTTAAATACGTGAGTGATTAGAAGTTTTTTTTTTTTTTTTTTTTTTTTGTGTGTGTATGCTTCTGTATAAAAGAGCATCGTAATGTTAGTAAGTTGTTGTTTGTGGTTTGTTGGTTTATCATAAGAGACAGTGGCATCGTGTGTTTCGATATCAGGATTTAGTGAGAAGAATGATTAAAGAGATGACTAAGAAGTGCTTTGAGGCATAGAAATGTTATGAATGTCCTTAGAAAACGTCCTAATGTTGTAAAATGCTGTTTCTTGGGATGGAGACGGACCCATACTTTTTACCCTAAAACCTGCAGATAATGATAAATAAACAACAGAAAACTATATAAAGAAAGTCAGGCAGTACCTGTGAAAACACCACAGCAACACAAACGGTAAATCTATGAAGCATTTCATGACAACGCCTGATAACAACGAAACACTACAACAGAGAAGCCAAATGACGCTGTAACCCATGACACGTTCCAACAAGAGAGAAGAGATGAAGTCTGCAATACACCAAACCTTTGAGGCAGAGTAATACAGAGTGACTGCAGACAAGAGAGTGGCGAGGCTAAGAGATGGACAGAGACAGAGACAGACACTAACTCACTCACTAACTCGTGGAGAAATTCTGGAGAGCCCAAAAAGCGAAGAAGACCGATGACATAAATGGCAAGGGAGAGAGAGAGAGAGAGAGAGAGAGAGAGAGAGAGAGAGAGAGAGAGAGAGAGAGAGAGAGAGAGAGAGAGAGAGAGAGAGAGAGAGAGAGAGAGAGAGAGAGAGAGAGAGAGAGAGAGAGAGAGAGAGAGAGAGAGAGAGAGAGAGAGAGAGAGAGAGAGAGAGAGAGAGAGAGAGAGAGAGAGAGAGAGAGAGAGAGAGAGAGAGAGAGAGAGAGAGAGAGAGAGAGAGAGAGAGAGAGAGAGAGAGAGAGAGAGAGAGAGAGAGAGAGAGAGAGAAATCGATCACCGAGGGGAGAGGAGAACGAGGACGAGAAGGAAGAAGACAAGGACCAGCAGGAAGAGGAAGAAGAGCAGGAGGAGGAGGAGGAGGAGGAGGAGGGTAAGGTCTGACCCCCAGTTCGCCTCGCTCTTTCCTTCCTTCTCCACCTCTTTTGTCCCTCCTAAATTCCACCCGACAAGTCGCACCCTCGTCTTTCCCCTTCACCACACGAAGACCCAGGAGAGTTTCGAGTTTCCTCCGGCGTCCTTTGCGTCAGAGTGGATGGTGGATGGGCGAGGAAAACCTATTGGGTCCATTGTGCCGGAATGGATGAAAGGGAGAGTCGGTCCGCTGGTGGCTATTCCCCTGAGCTAAGAAGACCCCTGCCGCTTGTACTGAGGCTAAAAGGGCGACACGGAATAGTGGAGACTTGCTGTGATAGGTTAGGTTAAGCTAGGTTAGGTTAAAAGAGGTGAAGGTGGAGGTTAAGTTAGGTTAGCTTAAGTTAAATTAGGATAAATTGGGTTAAGGTAGGTTAAGTTAGGTTGTTAGGTTGTTAGGTTAGGTTAAGTTAGGGTAAAGTGGGTTAAGGTAAGTTAACTTAGGTTGTTAAGTTAAGTTAGGTTAAATTAGGTTAAGGTTAGGGTTAAGGTTAGGTTAGGTTAAGTTAATTTAAGTTAAATTACGTTAGGTTACGTTAGGTTGAATTACGTTAAATTAGGTTAAGGTTAAGGTAAG
>NC_059298.1:9908868-9911368 GCF_017591435.1 Portunus trituberculatus
TCCAAAGGTCGTAAGCAGAGAGAGAGAGAGAGAGAGAGAGAGAGAGAGAGAGAGAGAGAGAGAGAGAGAGAGAGAGAGAGAGAGAGAGAATCATGACTTGAAAATAATCGTTAATAAATGTATGAATAAAGATTTAACAAGACAGACCAAACAAATAAATGGACACACACACACACACACACACCCGGTAGCTCAGTGGTTAGAGCGCTGGCTTCCCAAACCAGAGGACCGGGGTTCGATTCTCCGGCCGGGTGGAGATATTTGGGTGTGTCTCCTTTCACGTGTAGCCCCTGTTCACGTAGCAGTGAGTAGGTACGGGATGTAAATCGAGGAGCTGTGACCTTGTTGTCCCGGTGTGAGGTGTGTGCCTGGTCTCAGGTCTATCCGAAGATCGGAAACAATGAGCTCTGAGCTCGTTCCGTAGGGTAACGTCTGGCTGTCTCGTCAGAGACTGCAGCAGATCAAACAGTGAATTACATACAAAGATGCCCTAAAGAGGAAGTAAAGCAAAAAAATATATATATAAAAATACAGCACTCGAAGAGGAAGAGAAAGAGGAGGAGGAGGAGAAGGAAGAGGAAGGAGAAGAGGAGGGGGAAGGGGGAGGAGGTGGCAGAGAGAAAGGTTGGCAAGCGAGTGACATAAGTGAAATCAATGCAGCAGCCTGATTAAAGGGGACGATTTTTCTCTCATTTTTTTCCCTTTACACAACCGGTTCTCTTATCATAGCTGTGATTAATGAGAGGCAGAGGAGCTGCATGGGGGAGGGAGCGAGGTGACAGTAAAAGGAAATGACAGGTTGATTAATCAAGACCTGTGAGTTAATTAGAACGGGGAGCTGGATCACCTCACCTGCCTGGATGCGAGGCAAAAAGTAAAAGGGAGGAAGACAGGTATGGGTGCTGACATGACGTACCACTCAGGCCAGGTGAAATATTCAGTAATTGTGCAACTTTATTACAGCAATGAATATTTATAAAAGGTCAGGAAGGACAGTGTTTAGAAATAACGAGTTTAATATCAATAAAAGGTAAAGCCAGATGTGTGTAAGTGTGCAATAGTGTAACAACAATAAACACCAATAAAAGTGATTTCATTTTTTTTCTTAGTTGTAAAATGTTGAGTTCAAATAGAGATAAGAGTGAAACCCACGGGATGAAGTGAAGTAATGCCCACGCCATGACACATCAAAGTAAAAGATTAATGAAAGAGGAACGAGTGATGTCCAACACACGAAGAGGAATAAATCAAGCCTAAAAAGTTTAGAGTCTAAAGTGTCAGTCAAAACGACACACAAGGAGGATAAATTTGATAGATTCAGTGACGGTCAACACTACAACTAAAGAGAAAAAAAATGTGTGTGTGTGTGTGTGTGTGTGTGTGTGTGTGTGTGTGTGTGTGTGTGTGTGTGTGTGTGTGTGTGTGTGTGTGTGTGTGTGTGTGTGTGTGTGTGTGTGTGTGTGTGTGTGTGTAAAATAAGAATATATAAGAGAAAATATGGACGTGATATCAACCAAAACAAATATCATACACGAAAATTTAATGAAACTACACGGGGAATGAAATCAAATCAACAAACATATAAATCTTTACCAATAATAATATATACAATTGCCATTAATTATCAATAAAAAATATGTTAGTGAGAGAGAGAGAGAGAGAGAGAGAGAGAGAGAGAGAGAGAGAGAGAGAGAGAGAGAGAGAGAGAGAGAGAGAGAGAGAGAGAGAGAGAGAGAGAGAGAAACAACCATCACTAGAAGGCACAGGTAACATTGACGGACTTACACATCTAATAACCTCCACACCTTGACTGGGAAACTAGAAATACCTGAAAGTAACACGAGGAGGACGAGGAGCAAGAGGATGAAGGAGGAAAAAGGGAGAAAGTAGCTTAGAATTGCGACGGTCAGTGGTTAAGTGGAGGTGATCACAGAGAGAGATAGGACTGGAGCAGGTCAGATGCGAGGTGGCTCTGTAAATGCTGGACAGTTTGCTTATGTGTGTGTGTGTGTGTGTGTGTGTGTGTGTGTGTGTGTGTGTGTGTGTGTGTGTGTGTGTGTGTGTGTGTGTGTGTGTGTGTGTGTGTGTGTGTACACAACCAAGAAAACATTAATCATCACACACACACACACACACACACACACACACACACACACACACACACACACACACACACACACACACTTCCCCACAGTCACACTTCCTCAGTCACACCTCCCCACCATCCTGCCCCCCACACCAAACACTCAGTACATCTCCAGAACACCCGTAACACACCTAGTACCGCTGAGTCACACACACACACACACACACACACACACACACACACACACACACACACACACACACACACACACACACACACCCAACACCAAGGCACGACCCGGCCATTCTCCTCGCGTCCTTCCCAGCCTTTGCTATCCAATTAAAGAACCAGTAACGAGTCAGCCTGTATACCTAAGGATCAGAAGGTCGCGGGTTGGGCTAGTTATTTTCCTCT
>NC_059298.1:9918868-9926368 GCF_017591435.1 Portunus trituberculatus
GGAGGAGGAGGAGGAGGAGGAGGAGGAGGAGGAGGAGGAGGAGGAGGAGGAGGAGGAGGAGGAGGAGGAGGAGGAGGAGGAGGAGGACGCCGCCACCGCCACAGCTTTCTGGTTACCCAATTAAGTAACCGAGGCTCGCGGGTCAAACACGGTATATCTGACCCGGAAATAACACAGTAATTAAAGCGACTACAGCACGGTAAAAGTTCCCAATTAAACGACTACCTCTCTCTCTCTGTGTGTGTGTGTGTGTGTGTGTGTGTGTGTGTGTGTGTGTGTGTGTGTGTGTGTGTGTGTGTGTGTTTTACTGTTTGATCTGCAGTCTCTGACGAGACAGCCAGACGTTACCCTACGGAGCGAGCTCAGAGCTCATTATTTCCGATCTTCGGATAGGCCTGAGACCAGGCACACACCACACACCGGGACAACAAGGTCACAACTCCTCGATTTACATCTCGTACCTACTCTCTACTAGGTGAACAGGGGCTACACGTGAAAGGAGACACACCCAAATATTTCCATCCGGCCGGGGAATCGATCCCCGGTCCTCTGGCTCGTGAAGCCAGCGCTCTAACCACTGAGCTACCGTGTGTGTGTGTGTGTGTGTGTGTGTGTGTGTGTGTGTGTGTGTGTGTGTGTGTGTGTGTGTGTGTGTGTGTGTGTGTGTGTGTGTGTGGCTAAGTGCTGGATTAATTTTGAGGCTGTGTGTGTGTGTGTGTGTGTGTGTGTGTGTGTGTGTGCTTTACATCTTAAGCACGTACTTTATTTCCTACTTGTTTTTCTTTCAGATATTTTCCTTCCTCTTATTTACCTTCGTGTAAAAACCTTAAAAGAAATTTCTATTTATAAACCTAAACATTAATGAATTTGCATCAAGCTTTCCACCAAAACCAGAGAGACATTGATTAACTATTCACCGCCAAGTTAATGTAGTTAATTACTATAACTATCGCAAAAAAATTACTGCAATCAAATATAAGACAAGCTGCGTTGTTAAAACTAATCTGAACATACTAGGAGACACCCATACCTTTGGCCTACGGTGGGAGACTCCATAAGCCTTTTACTAACAGATGCCATAAGCTACCCGTATTAGTGTCGCATTCATCTTACCGGAACTAGGGCATTCCACACGTTTGATGCGTACTAGATCACATAAACTCATGATAGAAGATCCCATAATCTATTCCAGTCTACGATACACAGCCCCATATCAAATGCCATCCACTTCAATCTAAAATGAAACCCTGTGGCCCTGTAATTGAAAACATCAAATACTACAATACATAAGCTAACTTCACCTCAGGAATCTTACATACCTTAATCTAAAATAACAATTAAACTTAACCTAAACTAGACCAAACTAACTAAACTAACCTAATCAAACCAAACCAAGCAAATTTAAACCAAATAAAAACAAACCTAAAGCTAAATAAACCTATAGGTACCTAACACACTATTACTTGAATTACCCCTTAACACCATCAAACCTTCGCGTCCACTAAACTAAAGGCAATCAGCTGCTATGTAGAGAACAAGATGGTGGTGAGGCGCAGCCCAGGTGTGTTCAGGGTGCAGCAGCAAGTAGGGCGCGAGGATTCTAGGTACAGCGACAGGTAATTATTGTTATTAGCCTTCCTCGCACCTGACTCATTGGGTGCAGTCTGGGTCTAGTATTAGTAATCCTCTGCATTCACTTCCACTGTGCTCTGCTTCTTCTCTCTCTTAATTTCAAGTCTTCTCCTGCGCTCATAACCTTTAGTTGCATTGGTTTTTCCTCAAGGTTAGTGACTATATGATTAGTTGCAGTTACAAAGTATAATTTTGGAAAGCATCACTGACGTGAATAAATATAAAAGTTATTATTTTCTAACTGTCTGTTTCCTTTTTTCACATTTATTTTTATTTAGTGTAATATAAGAGTATTGAAGATAAAAAATTAAATAAAAAAAAAAGATATGTACAACAGTCATTAGCAGACAAAACTGATATTTTCTATAGGTCACCTTAGTTGGAAGGAAAGCAATATACACACTGGAAGGAAGTGTGTTACTTCACTCTTGACCGTGACTGTACAGTTTGGGTACGTCCCGCAGCGTGATGGAATACTAAGGATCTGATTGGGAACAGTGTGGTATTGAGGACATGGTACGAGAGCTGCCAATGTGAAATTCTCTCTCTCTCTCTCTCTCTCTCTCTCTCTCTCTCTCTCTCTCTCTCTCTCTCTCAGACCACGCCTGATAGCTGTAAAAGCCACTTGTGGAGCAGAAAAAATCTATGCATTAAACTTTCAAGCGATCATCCCAATCAGCTAAATGGCACGATGGCATAATCTTGCTTCCAATGGTCAAGTCTTGCAATCAGGCGCGTACTTTCCATCTATTTATAATGCACTTGTTAATGGCAGTGTTAATGTACAAAGGAGAGCGTGTTAACTTTCGAACGACACCTTTACTTCTGTATCACCTGTGCATCTTAACGAGTTTTTCTTCCTTAGCAGTTTCAACACACACACACACACACACACACACACACACACACACACACACACACACACACACACACACACACACACACACACACACACACTTTGCCTTGGACTAACTCTTAACTTCGTCATCAGTATAATTATTTCAAAAGAATGTTCCCGATGTGAAACGGGTATTATTATCTCTCATCAATTATCTATGTGCTATTTTCACTATTGTTTTTTTGCAATATCTAGAGCTTACTAATATTTATAGCAACAGTTAGTATTATCACAGCCAATTAATTAAGTAAAAATGTATCAATTTCACAAGTATGGGCTGAAACACAGCTGATAACGATGGTAAACACAAAGGTTGGAGAAATCTAATAATCTGGTGCGTTATCAGTTTTTAATAAAGACAGGATATTAAAAAAAGTTACTTGTTTATGTGTTTAATGTTTCAGCACTATACTTATTAATCATTTCAATTTCCTTGGGTAAAGATTTGAAAACTTTTATCAATTCCTCGGTTATCAAAGTATAACTCTCCTCCTCCTCCTCCTCCTCCTCCTCCTCCTCCTCCTCCTCCTCCTCCTCCTCCTCCTCCTCCCTCCTCCTCCTCCTCCTCCTCCTCCTCCTCCTCCTCATCATCATCATCATCATCATCATCATCATCATAGACTCTATAATCACACAGCAGAACAAAAACTTCCCAAACCTCGTCCCAGTGCGCCTCCCAAGGTAGAGGTAATGTCCTCACCTGTCAAAGCTAACCTTCACATCCTCCTCCTTCCAAAAAGAACTGCTTATTTAACCTTTCCTTAAACGTACAATCTCTCTTCTACGTAGCATTCTTTACCGCAGAGCCCAATGCCAAGCACGCACCACTCAAGTACATAATAATCATGTAACACTTGCTTACTAATTTTCTCAATTACACACCATGTTGTTAATTCAAGTCTGCTTTCTGTCTTACTTCACTCTCGAGTCAACATTACGGTGAAGTTTTGGTGCAGCATATTTCCTTGGGAGTAACTGCACAATTTTTCAAAGATTTATTATCATATGATATCAGGTAAACATTTTTATCCCTTCAATGACAATCTGCACGGAACAACGACTTTGTGTGTTTCGGAATAAATGTTAAGATTTATTACACAATGTTCTTTAGAGACAATAATTAGGTTCTTTAATAACATGGATTTAACTCATTTTCTTGTCCCGTACAATACTCATACTGTCCAACGCGGAGATCTTGTCTTACTCAGTGGCTCAGATTTATACAATAAACTATAGCTGAGAATATCATTTGGTTCAGTTTGATGCTATAAAAGATTCTCTCTCTCTCTCTCTCTCTCTCTCTCTCTCTCTCTCTCTCTCTCTCTCTCTCTCTCTCTCTCTCTCTCTCTCTCTCTCCACCCTTAACCATGTCATTATAACCTTAAATCTACAACATCCATCAACTTTCATCGTATTTTCAAAGGATTCCCTGACGCAGCACTTTCAGTTCCCACAGTACTCTTCTCCTTCACTTCATTTAAGGATAATTAGGTTTTCTCACAGTCATCGCCAACTTTCACCCTCTTTTCTTCTCTTTGGGACGAACGTACGTGATATGAGGGGATCTAGTGGAATGCTTGTCATCATCCACAATAAAGGTGATCACCAAATTTTATGAAAGCCACGAACTCCTTCCACAAAGTATCTCAAAGTATGGGGGAGAAGTACCTAATGTGACAGAGAGAAAGACAAAGAGATAGATAGATAGATAGATAGATAGATAGATAGATAGATAGATAGATAGACGGACGAAGGGAGACACAAGCGGACACACACACACACACACACACACACACACACACACACACACACACACACACACACACACACACACACACACACACATCAAAAGGTATGAATATAAAATAACTATAAAATTAAAAAAAGTCTAACAACGGGCGTGAAGGAATCAATCCGGCGTCTTAGAATAGAAGCATTGACGTATTGACATTCAGTGTGTAATGGAGGTAAAATATGACGCGACAACAAACATCCGCAAGTTTAAAGGTCAACTAAAAACAAGTAAGAAAACTGGATAGCACTGAAGACCTTGCGTGTTTTTGCTACTAAGGCATAGCAATCTCAAGTCTTCTAAAGAGGAAGCTACAGAAAAGAAAAAAAAACGTCAAAACTATGTAACTTACCTACTTTTACTACAAATTATCCACGTCTACAAATTTACGTTATCTTTCCAAAACTCACGTGATACGACTCGAGACTAACAACTTGATTATTGAGTCCCTTCTATTCATATACTACTCTGAGTATATTACTACGACTCTGTATATGTAGGTTTACCTTAGATTAATTAGTTATTTAGGTTTTATATCAAATTAAACTGTTTTTTTTTCAGATTGTATTGGATTATGCTACTTCTAGACTTACTATGTAATCTTAAATCAGGTAGTTCCGCAGGATTGCATCAAATTATGTTGTTTGAATTATTAAGCAAATAAACATGGGTGAGGAGGAGGAGGAGGAGGAGGAGGAGGAGGAGGAGGAGGAGGAGGAGGAGGAGGAGGAGGAGGAGGAGGAGGAGGAGGAGGAGGAGGAGGAGGAGGAGGAGGAGGAGGAGGACTAGGACTAGGACTAGGACTAGGACTAGGACTAGGACTAGGACTAAGACGAGGACGAGGACGAGGAAAAGGAAACGGCAGCTTACAAACTTACAAACTGTGAGTGACGCTGAACGATTAAGAAACTTTGAAGAGAAAAATCCGAAGAAAAGGAGAGAGAGAGAGAGAGAGAGAGAGAGAGAGAGAGAGAGAGAGAGAGAGAGAGAGAGAGAGAGAGAGAGAGATATGGAGGGGTAGAGGAAGAAGCGAGAAAAGAAAAAAAAAAAACAGAAGTCACTCATCCACCCATCCACCTACACACACACACACACACACACACACACACACACACACACACACACACACACACACACACACACACACACACACACACACACACACACACAGAGGGACAGAGAACAAAAAAACATCAAGGAAAAATGTGTAGAAAAAAGACAAGGGAAGGAGGAAGGTAGGACAAAAAAAGAAGAGAAAGGACACAGTGGAGGTGCTGGACTGGGGAAAGAAAAGATGGGTCCTGGGGGCACGGCGGAAGGCTAAACAAGAAGTTGGTGTGTGAAAAATATTGGACGGAGCTGAGGGCCGAGAAGTTAATGCCGTGTAAAAGGGAAAGGGGGCAGGATCAGACAAAAAATAAATAAATAAATAAATAAATAAGTGGGTAGGACGAGAGGGAAGAAAAAAAAGAGGAAGAAAAAAAGTGGAAAAAAAAAAAAAAGGAACTTGGGGTATATAGAGGATATGAGATGAGAGTAGAGTAAAGGAGCGAGATCGTAAGACAATAAAAAAAAAGTGACGATTTACGAGCACTGACAAATTAACGAAGAAAAAACGGAATGACACCATATAAAGAAGGAAAAAAAATGCAAAACACACACACACACACACACACACACACACACACACACACACACACACACACACACAATAAACCATGACAAATACGCATTAAAAAGAAAACACACAACCAAAGCAAAAAAAAAACAAACCCAAAAGAGTGGTGAGAGGGAGATAAGTAGAGGAGGGAGAGAGAGAGATGGAGAGATGGAGGGAGGAAAGGAGAGAGGGAGGGATTGAAAAGATAGAGACAGTGGTAGGCGGCCATAGAGGACGCAGAGAGAAAGAGAAAAGGGAGAATCGAGGAGGAGGAGGATGATGAGGAGGAGGAGGAGGCGGAAGAGATGAGGAGGGAGATAGGGCAGAGGGTCGGCCAAAGGGATAGAGGCTCTAAAGGGAAAGACAACACGCTCCAATTATTTCTAGACTTGGTTAATAGGCAGTAGGGCCAAAGTTACCGTGGGACACTGGGAGGGAGCTGAGGGAGAGGCTGGCAGAGCGGGGTTAGGAAGGGACTGAAGGAATGGGGAGGGAGTAGAACAGAGGGAAAAGGGTGTTGGACGGTTGAAAGTAATGTGAAAGGGTGTTTGAGGCGTTCAGAGTGAGGGAAATGAGTGCTAGAGTGTAGATAGTCAGTATGAAAGGGTGTGTGAGACGTTGAGTGAGGGAAATGGGTGCTGGAAGGTAGAAAATTAGTGTGAAAGAGTCTGTGAGGCGTTTAGAGTAAGGAAAAGGGTGGTAGAGAGTGGAAGATTAGGGTGAGAATGAGGGTACAGGAGGTCTTGGAGGTCACCGTAGGAGTTATAAGTACTAGGAAAGTGAGAGAGAGAGAGAGAGAGAGAGAGAGAGAGAGAGAGAGAGAGAGAGAGAGAGAGAGAGAGAGAGAGAGAGAGAGAGAGAGAGAGAGAGAGAGAGAGAGAGAGAGAGAGAGAGAGAGAGAGAGAGAGAGAGAGAGAGAGAGAGAGAGAGATGTTAGGGTGGAACTGAGGGCATGAAAGTGGCTAAGTGTTGAGTATTATGTAGAGAGAGGTATGAGAGGCACTGAGACTGTGCATATAGAGGACGGGAGGTTAAGATGTGTCAGAGTTTGTGGGAGACATTATAACAAAGAGAATATGATTTATATTTACACATTTTACCATGAAACAAAAACGAAAAAATCAACATGAAATGAAAAAAAATACCCGACTGTATGAAATTACTAAAGTGAAAGACTTATTAAAAAAACGTAGATAAAACAATAAAAAGTCAACGAGCATAAAGATAATCTCAGTGATATCAAACACAATAACATGAGATAAGAAAGTGCTTGCCTCCAGAAGGTCAGTCTCGATTCTATTAGTAGAGCATTGCATGTAAAAATGCAGTAATTGTATAGAAAATACAAGAGAATAATTTTAGTAGATCTTTATCTGTGTCTATGTTTATTTCTTAAATTATATTTAATCTTTTACTCTAGTAGTAGTAGTAGTAGTAGTAGTAGTAGTAGTAGTAGTAGTAGTAGTAGTAGTAGTAGTAGTAGGAGGAGGAGGAGGAGGAGGAGGAGGAGGAGGAGGA
>NC_059298.1:9936368-9946368 GCF_017591435.1 Portunus trituberculatus
ACACAAAAATAGATGAAAGATAAGACACAAACATACCCCTCTCTTTTTATCGTCCTTGTCAAGACGGCGCTGCTGATAAGATACGGTAAGTGATGTGACAAAATCTACCCTCTCTTACATCATCACTTTCATCCCTCCCGCCCTTCCTCCCTCCATTTAGAATTCCGAGTGCTTGATACGACTTGATAGCGACTACGACTCTCTCACAATTCTCACCCTAGTTTGTCCAATTGGAGGAAAAAGATAAATTGTACAGTGATGGAAAATACAAGAAAGAAAAGTAATACAAAAATACATACAACAAAAAAACACGTATGTTTATCATTAGTCAAAATCAAACGATGACTTTTTATTTGTTGTTTAACTTAGTAGTTTTCTATAAGATCATTATTATACGATCTTTTCTTAAGGTGCATCAGTGTATTTTACTTAAATTCTCAGAGACTTCATGTATAAACAGAATTATTATTATTATTATTATTATTATTATTATTATTATTATTATTATTATTATTATTATTATTATTATTATTATTATTATTATTATTATTATTATTATTATTATTATCATTATTATTATCATCATCACTATAACTATTATCATTATTATTATTATTATTACCATGACGCGTTTCCATATTGATTCTCCTTACTATTTAGTGATTTCACACACCTTCAGAAACTTATGTGGGGAATCAAAATGGTGAAGACTGTGGCCGTTAATCTTCTGTCCTCCACAGAGCCTTCCTAATGTCAATAAAATGGTGTTTTCGTACACAAATCTCAAGGTAAAAATGTGTCCCACGATTGAAGGGATTACCCTAGAGTTACGATCATTGTGTCTCCTGCGCCTGATAAGTTTCGTATCGTACTGGCGGTGTTCTGTGCAGTGAAGGTTGTGTGATTGCTTGTGCCTGTGGAATTCTCTATCACACCCCCTATCACACTGCTCCATGCACTCAATGACGCAATCTCTGTCGCTGAGTACAGACAGTAATAAAAGCTTGTTTATACACTACAATGATTCGCTGGCATATAAAGAAGAGAAGAGATAAGGTGTGAGGAAAATACGTTGGATATACGTATTCTCTATCATTGTACTGTATAAACAGGTCATAAAAGGTTGCTGCCTCAGGACGCGACGAGGACTGTAGAAATCGTACAATTTGGGTCGTGCTATTTAACAGAATAGCATTAGAGGCGCTTACGAGATCCGACGAAAAACGAATATCATTATTTGGGTCACGCGAGCGAACACACACACACACACACACACACACACACACACACACACACACACACACACACACACACACACACACACACACACAGGTAAGCCACGCGTGACTAAGGGTAGAGTTATGTAGCCTCACACTTCGCCCAGGTATGATAATTGGCCTCAGCTTTGAGCCTAAAACACTTTTACCTCATTATCAAGGTCAGTCCTAAGTACATCGCAGTAAAAACACTCATACGTATCTCAGACTCTGGGCCTTATGGGTAAGATTTGAGGACAAGGCTTGTGTAGCGGTGCCCTCGTAACGGTGAACTTTGGTGATATTGATGATAGTAACAGGTGGAGCGGGTAGAAAAATAAACACTTTAATAGTTACGATTTGGCCCTTATAATGAAGATCTGCGCAGAGAGACCTTGTTTACCACTACTCTTGTGATAATGAGATGAAGTGATTTGAGGATGCTACTAGATATACAAAGTATAAAATAACATTCATTTAATTATGATTCCAGGCCATTGTGACGAAAGGTTGTGCGGAGGAGCTTATACTTACCAGTGCTTTGGTCATAGCTAAACTTAGTGATCTGGGTAATATTGATACTGTAGTTGCAATGAGTATTCAGGCAAATTCATGTGAATAAGTATAGTACTTATAATAAAGAACAACAAATTCATATAAATTATAGTATCATTCTTGTCCCTATGATAAAAGTCTCCAGAGATTTTATTTAACGGTGCCCTTGAAGTTACTGCACTTAATTAGTATAGTAAGGGCAAAACACACTATTAGAGCATAACTCTGACGACTGTAGCAAAGAATTTTAGACAGTATTAAAACTACTGATAACTAGGATTATGATGAGACTAATAGGTATGTCATCTTAAAATTGCGGCTTCAAAATGAGATACTTAACATTAACTTCATCGTGTTAATCATAGGTAGCAGTGTCGCAAAGAAGCCTGTTCAAATAAGTTTAAGTAGATTTGGTGAGTTTTCCTGTCAGTTCGTGTAATTTACCGAGTTACAGCTCCAATTCTTATTTTTTCTTTTTATGCTCTACCATCAAATTTAACCCGAAGTAGCAGTGTCGCAAACAAACTCTTCCCAGTAATTGTGAGTGGGTCGGGCGGGTTTTCCTTTCCTGTCACTGCGCCCAATATATTGATCTCACTCCCGTCCTACTTTCACCTTCGTTTCTCCTTATCGGTGGCTCACAACCTTCTTTTTACCCAACCGGAGCGACCTGGTGAGGGGAAATAGGACACACACAAAAAAAAAGCACACCGCAGAGATAAGAAAACTGGCTCCTTCGGGAAGCAAACAAGGTTATCAGGTGACATATGTTCCCCCGACCGCACCTGACCCAGTGGCCTTCTGCTGCAGCCCCAACGCTCGCCCTCCTGACCTTGAGCGAGGGAGCGAGGGGCGGCGGCCTATTGGAGGGGAAAGTAATGCGATGGAGAGGTGGGGAGAGGGTAAGAGCAGTGCAGCCCTTCATGCACGTATGAAATTCTCTTTTACAGCTTTTAACCCTCCATATAATCTTTATTCCGCACGTTATAATGAAAACCTCCACGGGTATAATTTTACTTTCGGCCCGTAACTGTCTATATAATTTAATTTTCATGCAGGTAAAGACAGGAATGGTAGTGTTAGTGTTGCTTAAGTGCGCATGGTCTGACGGGAAGGTCAGGGTTCGATTCCTGCCTGTTCTTTATACCATTTTAAGAGGTGAGGGTGCTTCAAGGCTGCTTCCATTGCGGCACGGCATCTGCGTGTCAAGGGAAGCCCGTGCCATGAACCAGATGACGCCCTGTCTCGCCCAGCCCGCCCCACCAGCACCGCCCTGACCACTCCCCCAACCTCGCCATGACACCGTCCGCCACACTTGACTCCTGACGCAATGCATTGCAACAATGAAAGCAGATGGTGCTGAAAACGCACACAGTTACTCATCCAGGCTAGGGATGATGCCAAGCACTAAAGGTAATAAACAACTTCGTAACATTTGCTAACTAGCGCCCACTTCCGCAAAATTATGACTCGTTTGTGAATCAATGCACGTACAAGAGAACAGAAACAAATATTGCCAAAGAAAATATCAGGTAATAAATGTTATACTAAAATATGTTGACATACACTTCTGATAACTTCTCTTAACATATAACACGTACTCGTAAATAAAAAGATTAGTAAAAAAGTATAAGAGAAGTAGTGCAAAAAAAAAAAAAACATTAACAGGATCAAGTTAACATCACATAAATCGTGTACAGTTCTTACTTCCTATTCCCGAAGCCACTGCAACTCTCGCACCATCACCATCATCACCACCACCACCAGGCAAGGCTCACCTCTGCAATAAAAAGAGCGAGATAAGAAAAAAAAAAAAAAAAAGTAAAGAGCCACTTAAGGATTTTTCTCACTTCTGCACTTTCTCCTACCTACGACTCGAGCTGTTTTAGGAAGAGATTATCAAGACATACGAGTAAAATAACTAACATGAACTTTCTATCACATCTAGTATCTTTTTTTTTTTTTGTCGGTAACAGCTATCATGAAGAGAATTTTAACCAATTACCTACTTTCTATTATTTTATCTATTCATCTTATTTCAATTTCATATGCTTATATATTTTTGTCATCTCCGTCCTCTAGATACATAAAGAGAAAAAATTACCTATTAACTAGTTCAACACTTTAGAATCACCAAAACACACCAAACCACTCGTCAGTTAGTCATAATAGAATAAACAACACACAATTGCATCGGATGAGTAATTGTAAAATGTTATAGTCCCTTGACAATGAACAGTATATTTCCTAACTTTATAACATTCTCTAACAACAATTACTATAACATAATAAAAACTGTGCCGTGGTATTCCAAGGATTAAGTTTGGCTGTTAAACTAATGATGTGTGTGTGTGTGTGTGTGTGTGTGTGTGTGTGTGTGTGTGTGTGTGTGTGTGTGTGTGTGTGTGTGTGTGTGTGTGTGTGTGTGTGTTTATACTTAGGTATATTCCATACCCAACACGCAAATGTCAACATACCAGACAGCATAACCAATTAAAAGCAAAGACTTCTGCCGTCATGAAACGCTTAGAGCAATCAATATACAGAAAGATCGTGGCATGTCACAAATCACACCTTAAGCTTATCTGGTGATCAAAAGAAAAGAGAAGATAAGTTAGCTAATCATTATGTCTTGTCACACCGGCTTCAACAAATTACCAAAGCAGAGAGAGAGAGAGAGAGAGAGAGAGAGAGAGAGAATATCACAACACCCACTACCACTATGCATAATATCGTAATAATCGAAGCATGACATTTGTAAGCTGATAGGTCAGTATTTCACAGTTCTATATTGAGCCGAAGCCAGAAGGGAGGGGCCTTTCTCGTCCCTATAAGCTGTTAAAGTATTGAGGATGTGATGCGGTAACGAGCAGACGCGTGAGGATGCTTAGCGTGTTACTTTATGAAACTTATTGTGTGGTTATGACTCACTGTTCTTATATTGTTGTTATGAAAGGGAGTTGGATTATATAAGTATTGGTGTGAGCTTTTGGTGATTTGATTTGACTTGTTTTAATGGGGCAGTGGGAGATTTGATAGATAAGTTTGTTCTCTCTCTCTCTCTCTCTCTCTCTCTCTCTCTCTCTCTCTCTCTCTCTCTCTCTCTCTAATTTCACATGGGTTCAAGGTTATATTTATTATTATTATTATTATTATTATTATTATTATTATTATTATTATTATCATTATTATTATGTAATAGACGCGTGATGTAATGTATAATACTAGCGAGGTGGTTAATAAATCGTGTGTGTCTGAAAGTAGTAGTAGTAGTAGTAGTAGTAGTAGTAGTAGTAGTAGTAAAGTAGTAGTAGTAGTAGTAGTTGTTGTTGTTGTTGTTGTTGTTGTTGTTGTTGTTGTTGTTGTTGTTGTTGTTGTTGTTGTTGTTGTTGTTGTTTTTGTTGTGGCAGTAGTAATCGTGTTAGTAATAGCAAAAATAGTAGCAGTGGTGCTAGGAGTAATAGGTAGATGGGTGTGTGCTGGCAAAGGATAGCCTAGTAGCTGGCGGCAATGTGTTGATATGAGCGTGGTGCAGTGGAGGCGTGGACTGGAGGGTCGCATTAAGGGCTCAGTAGGGGTTCAGACCATCGCGGCTCTCACTAAATATATTACTCATGGCTTTCTTGCCGCTGACCTCCTTATGACCCACACACTCAACACCTGACACCAAGTCTTTAAGGGAAGACATAAAGCTGCAGAGGGATTAACCTGCTGACAAGATACTTCATCATCGTTTTCTTTTTTTGTATCAATAGGACTGAAAACAAAAAAAATATATGAAGAAGTTTCACATTATTTGATAATGATTGCAACTGAAAGTGGTAAAAGATTGGCTCGTTTTCATCTCTTTCATACATTTACTTATGAATTCTCATAAACTGAATAAGAAGAAAATTTAATAATCTCCACACACTTCTCCAGTTAACCAAGAATAGATGAGTAAATAACTAAGCCCGCAGATCTAATTACAAATAAGTCTTAAGCTCTTACAATCCAAGTACCTTCATGGCTTCACGAGACAGAGATGATTAAACAAGTAATAAGGTAAATTAAAGAGTAAGTATGTCTTATACTATTATTAATCATACAACAACATAAAACTACTACTATACTGCTACAGATCCACCAGATATTCCCTTAGAAAAAAAAACGACAGGTAACATTTAAAACGACAACAAAGATTAGGTGAAAGAATAGGAATGATACACCTGGAGACACAAACCAGGTACCGAAATACAACAAACAGATAAAAGCCAGCACTGCAGAGTCTCCCGCCCTTATGAGTTATGAATAAACACCCACACTTGACCTTCAGGCTTTGTGTTATCATCATTAGCGAGACACGGGAGCTTTATCTCGCAACACGTGCGGGTCAGAGAGAGAGAGAGAGAGAGAGAGAGAGAGAGAGAGAGAGAGAGAGAGAGAGAGAGAGAGAGAGAGAGAACAAAATGTCATGTAAGAATATATTATAAAAACATTTGCATTTTTCTACTTTTTGTGAGTGTGAATCTCTTCTTACGTAATCGCTGAGTATCCATCGAAAATACGTCTCTCTCTCTCTCTCTCTCTCTCTCTCTCTCTCTCTCTCTCTCTCTCTCTCTCTCTCTCTCCCCGTTAATAGTAAGAAACATACTTAACGCGTCACCTTCTCCTTATCCTCTCATTATTTTTTTTTCTTTTCCTTCTTTTCCCTTCCACTACTACCTACCTATTTCCATGTCCTTTTCTCCCCTCCTCCTCTTCCTCTTTGTCTCCTCTCTCTATCCTTCTCCTCCTCCGTCACCTCTACCTCCATCTCTGCCTCCTAACACATATCGATCAACGCCTGTCAGTGAGTGTCAGTTTTTAGTCACAGTTGGAGTAAAATTATATAGTGCAGCTCACTCGCCTCAGCTGTCCCACGTGTTAAAACTCCAGAATGATAGACGCATATTTATCACCTGACCTACATAGAGCGGGTGATAAGAGCACATGTAAGCTTGCCATGTTGATATGTAGTAGTTTTATTACTGCCGTAGAGGTTAATGTGGTTATGGTTATCTTGGTTCAGCGTGAGTTGTGGTGTTAGGATGAGGTGTGTTGAGTGTTGAGTGGATTGATCTCAATGTATGTACTGTATATCTTGAGATCAGTGTTTGAGTGAGAAGTATGGTCGTGGTGAGTGTAAAAAGATATTATGTACTCCTACATCTTCTGAAGCCTTTTACAAGCTTATATGGGTTTGTACACTTCGACACAACAGTTATACACACAAGTGCTACTTCAAACCAAGATACACGGCATTATAAGTTATTTAAGCTGAATAAATAGTTACTTATTATATAGATATATATGCACGGTTCGGAATTAAAACGACATCAAAAGTAGGGTTAAATAAAAGTACACTAAACTGCTAATTGCAATACCTATGTTAAGAAGAACTTTAAATCCACGTAAGTAAAACATATAAGGAGACTAAAAAAGATCGAGTAAGTCCAGAAAGGAAGAAAAAAAGCAAGGGATTGTTGTGTAATGCCTCAATATGAATGACTTTTTATTCAACTTTTTCCTGTTCTTTTTTTTCTCGTGTGTGTGTCAAGGTAATACAATATGAAGTAAAATAAAAATAAAAGAAACTGAAGCAACACACACACACACACACACACACACACACACACACACACACACACACACACACACACACACAAACAAACCTACTGACCTCGCGCACACACAATCGCCTGGCCTCAATATCCAGCTCCTCTTCGCACGCTATTTCTTACTACACATTCTCTCTCTCTCTCTCTCTCTCTCTCTCTCTCTCTCTCTCTCTCTCTCTCTCTCTCTCTCTCTCTCTCTCTCTCTCTCTCTCTCTCTCTCTCTCTCTCTCTCTCTCTCTCTCTCTCTCTTTCGTACTGCGCGTGTGACATTCCTGTAGGCTATCACGACCCGCATGACTTAAGAGACTCTGTGAAGTAGGATACGAGCGAGGACAAGACAAACGGACAGACAGACAGTTGGGGGAAGGAAGGAGAAGGAAAGAACACACATACAGACTGACACTGACACATACATACAGACTGACACGACACACACACACACACACACACACACACACACACACACACACACACACATATACCAATCCCCATATGTATATTTTCAGTATGTATGTATTGCAATTCCTAATAAACCGTATATTATTATTATTATTATCATTATTATTATTATTATTATTATTATTACTATTATCATTATTATTATCATTATTATTGTTATTTTCATTATTATCATTATTATTATTATTATTATCATTATTATTATTATTATTATTATTATTATTATTATTATTATTATTATTAACACACACGCGCACATACACACACACACACACACACACACACAAACAACACAAACACACACACACACACACACACACACACACACACACACACACACACACACACACACACACACACACACATCGATCAGATAATTTAAAAGGGCCCACACAAATACACACGTCACTTATCACTTATCACCCCTAGGAACACAAAAGCTCTCTGCCATCCCTCTCTCTCTCTCTCTCTCTCTCTCTCTCTCTCTCTCTCTCTCTCTCTCTCTCAACCATCCACCCCCTAACTGAAACACGGTAAAAAAGACCAAATAATGTGACAAAAAAAGTATTCCTATCCCTTTTTAAGCCCCGACAATTAGAGTATAGGCGGTGGCGATGTGGTCATTCAAGATGGTTTTTGTGAGACTTTCGGCCTCCTAGGGACCCACTGCGCCGAACCACTCAGAGAGACCTTACTGGAGTTATCTATCTGCCGGTGGTGGTAGTGGTGGTTGTGGGTGAAGGTGACGGTCAGGGCTGTGGTTAGCAGGAGCAGGAAGGGCAAAAACGAGGAGGAGGAGGAGGAGGAGGAGGAGGAGGAGGAGGAGGAGAGGAGGAGGAGGAGGAGGAGGAGGAGGAGGAGGACTAAGCTGAGGAATATTAAGAATGAAGGTAGAAATAGGAGGAAAGAGAAGTAAAATGAAATAGATGAATAGAGAAAAATAATAAGAAAAAATAGGTGAACGGAGAAAATGAAAGGTAAAAGAAGGAAAAAAAAAAAAGAGAAGGAAAGAGAAGGTAAGAAAGAGGCGCTTGCAAAATTAAGGAAAATGAGAAGAGAAAAACGAGGAGAAAGGTTAAAAGATGTAGGAAAAGAAAATAGAGAGAGAGAGAGAGAGAAGGAGGAAGGTTGAAAATAGAGGAAAGAGATGAGAGAAAGGAGGAAGAAGTTTGAAAGAATGGAGGAAGAGCAAAGAAATAAAGAAGGAGGAAGCCTGAGAGAAGAAATGAGGAAAAAAAAAAGAGAAGGGAGAAGAAAGTTTATAAAATGGAGAAAAGAAGAGAAAGGAGGAAGAAGCTTAGGAGAGCGCATACATGATCCTTTAAAGAAGCAGTAGGACCACATGAGAGAAAATAAACCCAACAAAAACACAGAAAAAAGAAGCTGCACCGCTCTCTGCCAAGGGTTAACACTCGGAACCGGAAAGACAAGGAACTACAGATTGAAAAAAGAAACATAAAAAAAAAAAATAATAAGTAATCGGAAAATCGGAAAGTAAGCAATAAAAACTCACAATCTAATAAAGGAAATGAAAATTGACGATGTAGAAAAGTTATCGAAAAAAAAAAAAACAGGGAAACACAAAAAAATAATCGTAGAAGGGGGGAAGTTAAAGATACAGACAATACAACACCACCACACGTGTTATCACATCACAACACTCAACACCAGCCGTTAATCATCGCTCATAATCGACACATTCCATATACACGACTGACTGAGTAACCGACTGACTGACTGAATGACTAACTGACTCACTCACTCATTCACTCACTCACTCACTCACTGACGATTGACTGGCTGGCTGACTAATTGACTGACTGCTTGATTGGCTGACTGACTTACTGAATGAATGACTGACTGACTGACTTACTGACTGACTTACTGACTCACTCACTCACTGATGATTGACTGACTGACTGCTTGATTGGCTGGCTGACTGACTGACTGACTGAATGAATGAACTGACTGACTGACTGACTGACTGAATGAATGACTGACTGACTGACTGACTAACTAACTAACTAACTAACTAACTAACTGACTGACTGACTTACTGACTCACTCACTCACTCACTGAAGATTGACTGA
>NC_059298.1:9951368-9958868 GCF_017591435.1 Portunus trituberculatus
CCGCAAAAACCACCGTAATGGGAGATTGAGCCACCTAACAACCACTTTATCCCTTGGAATTGAAATGCATCGTGTGTCATAAGATGCACCGCCAATCTAAAACATTCCAGGAAATGAGAAAAAACTGTAGTGCACGTGGGAAAAAAAATGTTAGCTGAGAGAAAAGATTAAGTGTTTTTTTTCCAGGCCAATACCAAAAAGCTCCACACCAACACACCAGAAGGATTTAAGTTAAGGTTCTGAGACTAAACCAAATATGAGAGAGAGAGAGAGAGAGAGAGAGAGAGAGAGAGAGAGAGAGAGAGAGAAACGATGGCACCAGAACACACCACGGAAATTACACGCACAGACGACAAGAACCAAAGAAAATGCAGACAAAAAAAAAAAAAAAAAAAAAAAAGGAGGGAGAAATATCAAGTTCGATTCCTTCCTCATTGAAATTGCAACAGGGGGAGTGAGGGAGCGGAGCCGTGCCTTGGAGTTTCAAAGGGGCCGCTGCCAGGCTACAAAGATGTGAAGGGGAGCTCCAGACAACAAGACGACAGGGCCAGGTACACTCCCAGCCCCACCTGAGCCGTCCTGCCTGCGGGAAACTCACCTGCTGCACGAATACAAAGATAATTAGAGCTTTATAATTGTTAGCGGAGTGATTAGTGAGAGTAACAGGTCCATCCCTTCCATCACAGGATATTTGCATAACTTGATGTGTTCATTTTCTCGGATTCTTTCTTAATCTCTCTCTCTCTCTCTCTCTCTCTCTCTCTCTCTCTCTCTCTCTCTCTCTCTCTCTACCTTTCATTTTTCCTTCTCTTTCTCTTCTTTTATGCGCGCTTTCCTTTCATCTTGAACCTCTTACCCTCTTAAACTTCTAAGGTACTTGCAAAGCTTGATAGGTAGGCTCTCTCTCTCTCTCTCTCTCTCTCTCTCTCTCTCTCTCTCGGGTACAATCGCTGTCAGGTTAATTACACGCCCCGTCAGCAGCACCCGGGTGGAAAACAGAGCAGAGTGCAGAGTCATCTCTCAATACGAGAAGAAAACGAACACCGGCGTTACACTGATTGGGGAAGATTTGTTTCCGAGAAGTCGTCACCTGCGGTAGTACACGAGAGATTAAGAACCTGAAGTCACACTCATATCCTGCTTGAGGGTGTTTTTTTTTTTTCTTTCTATATTTATTTTCACTCCAGACCACAACGTACGTGTTTCCTGGTGGTGGTTTCCTTGTATGAGTGAGATTTCTTTTGAAGTGGTGTTTTGAATGTTTCGTGGTGATCGGAGAGAGAGAGAGAGAGAGAGAGAGAGAGAGAGAGAGAGAGAGAGAGAGAGAGAGAGAGAGAGAGAGAGAGAGAGAGAGAGAGAGAGAGAGAGAGAGAGAGAGAGAGAGAGAGAGAGAGAGAGAGAGACTAATTGATTAACTGATTGATTCATAAATGGTCAGAGAAGAACATAAATCACTGGATGGATAGATGGGTGGATGGATGGAAAAGCAGCTAACACGAATGAAAACAAAGCAATCATAAATACACAAATGATGGATGGATGGATAAATAATTCACAGTGATACAAAGACTGAACTGAACGTCAAAGGAGATGCTTATGTACAAATGAACAAAGCACGAACATAAAAACAATTGACTGAGACAAAGAGATAAAGACAAAGAAAATACTACAAATACACGTGAATACTATTATAGATAACAGATTGATTGAGGGCCAAATGCTGACCAGGAAAATCTCTATACAAGCGATAAACAGGTTAAGTATAAACTGATAAGATTTATAAAAAGATAAAACTAGTCCATTTGAGACCCTTCTACTCTTCCTTCCCATGTCGTGTCTTGCACAACATAATTAACACAGAGGTAGTTAAATATACTGTTTGTTCATCGACCTTCAAAGGCAGCCACCGTCTTCCTGTCTCCCATGCTCCCATATCCCACTCGACAACTAACTCCCTGACAAATATATCCGGTAAAATAAATGAATAATAAAGACGAAGTAATGCACACAAAGACACAACACAAAGACGAAAACGCAAAAATATACGAAATTTTAAATACAAAATAAGACAATAAGAAGTAAATTGCAAGCCACAAATAAAGGAAACAACAACACAACTTGAAGGAAAAAAAAACATTGATTGTAAATAAGATAAAAAGCAAAATAACACAATAAGGAAAATTAATGTCAAGAGGTAAGCAGGTCAAGGTGACGAGAAGGATGGAAATTCAGGAAGAGGAGGAGGAGGAGGAGGAGGAGGAGGAGGAGGAGGAGGAGGAGGAGGAGGAGGAGGAGAGAGACAATCAATATACATGAATGAAGAATGAAGTGTGTGTGTGTGTGTGTGTGTGTGTGTGTGTGTGTGTGTGTGTGTGTGTGTGTGTGTGTGTGTGTGTGTGTGTGTGTGTGTGTGTGTGTGTGTGTGTGTGTGTGTGTGTGTGTTTGTGTGTGTGTGTGTCGTCACGGAAGCTGGCGCAGCCGGATGTGGAAATGGCAAACAGGTATTTGTCTCGAAATGCCCTGAAGATAGACTTGGAGGAGGAGGAGGAGGAGGAGGAGGAGGAGGAGGAGGAGGAGGAGGAGGAGGAGGAGGAGGAGGAGGAGGCCAAGACATGGCGTGGTCTGAGTTGGTGGTATTGAAGGCGCCAAGTCTATAAAGATTTGAAGTCTCAAGATCACAGAAAGTACCATTTCAAACTTGCCAATTCTCGTTGATGTAAAAAATTGAGCTTAAAACATCCACTAGACACACTTCTCGGAGCATTACGTCATACGGCACTTTATAACCCACCTACTTGACGTTACTATGCACGCGTAATCCACACAAACTCATATTTTTACGCCACAACGCTATACTTTATTCCTTAACACCAATTCCCGTCACGCAACTTTACGCACTATTAACTTCGCACATAATGGATGGCCCACTCTTTGTTACCAAATTACTGTTATACACCATCCACCAAACGCATCTTTTCACGCTTCTTGCTATATAACATTACAGGCAATAGACGTGTAGCGCGATATATATATAACTTACCTAATTTGACGTAAACAATAACAGAGTCACTTTCTTGCCTTCATCGTGCATTATACATATATGTGTTTCTCTGTATTATATTTGTGACTAATATTCTTACACGCTTCTGTGTTTACTGATAATTTTAAAAGTTTGACTGTGGTAAAAGTTTGATCAATTTATCTTATCATTAGTGACTAAACACTAATGATAACCCAACTAATATCTCTAAACTTTGGCTACATTTAACTGGTTCTAATAAAGGTCACTGGGATTATCAAAGGTGTTTGTATGAATGTAGTGATATTTTGATAAGATTTCTGCATCGTTAAGAGGAAAAAACATGAAAAAGTTACTATCTCTGTGATCTTTGACTACATTGAAGTATTTTTTTTTAACTGAACATACTGGAATAAAGAGTATTTGTATGACTCTACTGATAATTGGACATTTTTTCCTACATCAGTGAAGGAGAAAAACACTCATGAGAAAACAATTAATATCTATGTGACCTTTGCCTATACTGAACTGGAAGTTATGCAATTTCAATGGAGTCTGTATTATTCTCGCAATACTGCAGCATGGATTCTGCATCAGTAATGGACAAGAAACAGTCATGAGAACGTAATAAATATCGAAGCCTTTGATAAACTACACCTGCCTCTAATGGAATTTATTGATATTTTCATAAGCGTTTGTCTGTATTCTAGACTAATTTCAACCATTTCACTGCGACACGAAACAATTAGCAGCACCACAGACAATGGATGGAGTCTTGAAAAGCATCTACAGCGATGAAAAAATATACATTTTGCTATTTTTACCCAGTTTAAAAGTTTAATGTGGCTGTATAACAGGTAAAGATGTCTCAGAATGATGGTTAAGTAAGAAAATGTGTACCAGGAAGCAGACAAAAGGTTAAAAAGAATTCTACATCACAAAAAAGAGACCGTAAGAAAATAACATGCCTTCGTGAGAGAGAGAGAGAGAGAGAGAGAGAGAGAGAGAGAGAGAGAGAGAGAGAGAGAGAGAGAGAGAGAGAGAGAGAGAGAGAGAGAGAGAGAGAGAGAGAGAGAGAGAGAGAGAGAGAGAGAGAGAGAGAGGGGGGCAAAGGTTACAAGAACACGAGCCATTGTCATAAGCAAGGTGTTGATATAGATGTTCATTAGGTAAAGCGTCAAGTATTAGCCAGACAAATGTAATTATACACATAATGGTGTTTTGTTACATCCATGAGTGAACATAAAGGTGGATAAGAGAATGGAGTTAATTAAGGATTAAAGAAAGAAAAGGCTGGCTGTTGTTGATGATTTTGTTGAGAGAGAGAGAGAGAGAGAGAGAGAGAGAGAGAGAGAGAGAGAGAGAGAGAGAGAGAGAGAGAGAGACGAATCAAACACCTGCTATACAAGAGAAATCAACTATTTTCACCTTACTTTTTCTTTTTTCCTCCTTTCTTTCTTCCATTTCTATTTTTACTTTTATTCTTCCTTTACAACTATCTCTCTCTCTCTCTCTCTCTCTCTCTCTCTCTCTCTCTCTCTCTCTCTCTCTCTCTCTCTCTCTCTCTCTCTCATGTTCCTTCTCATTCTCCCTCGAGTCGTCAAATCAAGTGAGTAAGATAATTATCCTCTTATGGAAGGCACAGCGCTACACATTTTAGAGGTAAACAAAAATCAACGCTGCGCAATTTAACGTTCGGAAAACATGGCCTGCTCCCTTCACGGCTATCAGCAACACACACACACACACACACACACACACACACACACACACACACACACACACACACACACACACACACACACACCAATTAACGCACTCAAAGGGAAATTGGAATAGGAGTTTTTTTTTTCGGAGGTCAAGTTTCGTCTCTCTCTCTCTCTCTCTCTCTCTCTCTCTCTCTCTCTCTCTCTCTCTCTCTCTCTCTCTCTCTCTCTCTCTCTCTCTCTCTCTCTCTCTCTCTCTCTCTCTCTCTCTCTCTCTCTCTCTCTCTCTCTCTCTGACATAGGATTTTGCATGACCTCGTTCTGATCCTGTCGTCTTCTCTTCTCTCTTTTTTTTTTTTTTTATTTTTTCCTCTTTCTTTTTTTTCCTTTTTTTCCTTTTTTTTATCTTAAGCATCCTTGTTCTCTGTCTGGTCGTCCTCTTCCTTCTCCTCTTCCTCCTTCTCCTCCTCCTTCTCTTCTTCCTCCTTTTTCTTTTTTTATTGCATTTTATTTCATTGTTTAGTGTTTCCTGGTTTTTTTCTCTCCCTTTTGTTTGCCTTTGTTTTCTCTTATTTCTTTTTCCCCTATTTCTATTTCATCTTTTCTTCTTCAATGCATATTTCCTTTCCTTTCTCTTTTTGGTCTTTCGTTTTCTTTTATATCTTCTCTTCCTCCTCTTTCCCTTCTTCCTATTTCATGTTTTATTCTTCTCCACTTACGTTCTTCTTTTACTCCTTTTTTTTCACCTTTGTCTTTCTCTTCTTCTTTTTCCTCCTCCTCCTCCTCCTCTTTCTCTAGTTGATTCATATTTCCATCTATATATCTTTCATACCTCCCCTCATCTCGTTTCTCTAATATTTATCACCAGTTCTTGCAGTATTCCTATTTTTTTTTTTCGTCCATCTTTGCCTTTCCTTTGTCTTTTGCTCACATCTGTATTCAATCTTTTCCTTTAGTTTTATCTTATTCAACTTGAGCAGTATTTAGTTTATCTGACACCTTCGCAAGAGACCAATAGCTTCCCTGGCATTTGTTTTCCTCCTGTAATCTCTGTACCTCCTCCATCAACACTACAAGTATCTCAATTAAAACAACTCTTGGGTTCGGTATATCTTTCCCCTTACACCCGCCACTTGTAAGGAACAGTCATCACTAGGAAGGAATGTCATAATGAACGCTACAATTCCTCCACACGATCTACACTCAGAAAAGGTGTAGTTTAATAAAATGAACTTTGATATCACCATTTTCCTCACTGACACCGCCCGCCAACAACCTCTCCTGTCATCTCTATGCTCACGGACAACCCACACATCCTTATCCTACCGGTTTTTCCTATCATCTTCCTCCTCCTGCTTCTCCTCCTACACCTCCTGCTCTTTTCCTCCTTCCCACGACGCCTCCTTCGCCAGATCAAAGAGATCCATTATCTAACTTACACCAGCGCAGCGTGTAGTCTTGGGAGGAAGAACAAGCGCATCTAATTTACAGATAAGCAAGCCTTCACCTCTGCCGTACCAACCAGCCAACCTCCACCGCAGTGATGTCGCTCCAAAAACCTGGGCGAAGATCAGATCCCGGCGGTGAGGAGTCAATTCAAGGGTGCGGCTCCCCAATTATACACAGATTTATTTAAAGGCGCATGCCCGTGACCTTCATCTTCTGGAGTGGTTGTATTTACTCAGTCGAATCTAAAGCGGTTCTCCCCACCTTTCCTTCTTGGCTGACCCTCTGCCGCCCCTCTGTTCTCCTCCTCCTCCTCTCCCCGGCGCGGACACTATCTTCCGTTCTCCGGGTAATTCGTTTGGTCGCGCTAGATTGGCACGTCCATGTACGCACTATCGCCCTCGCTCTCTAATGATCCAAAGTGGCTCTCATGTTCTCTTTTATACTCTATAACTCTTCTCCTTTTTTTTACTTCTCATTTTCCTCGCAACACCCAACCCATCCCATCCCATCCCAGCCACCCACACACCCTCGTTCTCACCTCGCCGGCGTGGTGGGAGTAGGTTCTCTTTCTCTTTTTCTCTCTTGCCTCTGTCTCTCTGTCTTTCATTTACTTTTTAAATATTCTCTTTGTCTGTACTTACTCATCGCGAAAGTGCCGGAAAAAATGCTGTTATGATTTATGACAAGAGAGTATGAGTGATTTGATTACATTTGGCATAAAAGAACAAGAGGGTCATTCTTATTAGCATTCCTATTATTATTCTTTTTATTATCATCATTATTATCATCATCATCATCATCATCATCGTCATCACTAATATCACTGGTAAGAAGCGATGGGAGAGAGGATAGAACATATGTAGCAGGGTTGATGTACCATTGCTGCCGTGTTCCCTGCACTACGTTTAGCGAATGACTGAAATGGAAAAAGCAAAAAGAGAGAAAACCATTAAATGTCTATTCCCCGCAATGTCTATGCTACTTAGTTTGGGATCTGCGTCTGCAACACAAATGTATACAACAACTATCAAAAGTAGTAGTAGTAGTAGTAGTAGTAGTAGTAGTAGTAGTAGTAGTAGTAGTAGTAGTAGTAGTAGTAGTAGTAGTAGTAGTAGTAGTAACAAAATCATAATGAATACAAATAGTGGTATTCTCTTTTCTTTCTCCTTCTTAGTTACCGAATGTTAAAATTCAATAATAAAAGTAAAAATAGAATAGATAAAAAAAAAAAAACTCATATTGACTCGAGACATCACACAGTAGCTGCACCGGAGAAGGAGATAGCGGCAGGAGAAAGGCAGGGTACGTGAGAGCCCCGCAGCTGAG
>NC_059298.1:9963868-9970580 GCF_017591435.1 Portunus trituberculatus
TGGAGGGGGGAAAAATGCCACCGATAATGTGAGGAATTTATCGAAACTGCCCTCACGGACCAATTCCAGTTAATTGGATGGAGGCTGGACGTGTTAAGTTGCCACACCACAGCCGTCCGTGTGTGCCTCAAGGAAAAGCACGCCAAGAACACGATTGCGGTCCTACTATATATCGACCGCTCAGGCAAAAAACTCCGTTGTTTGATATGGAGAGAAAGTGTTCCAAGTGAGGTTGTTGTTATATGATGAGGGGTGTTGTGGGAGGCAGCGGCGGCGAGATTTGATGGTGGTGGAATAGGTGGTAGTAGTGGTGGCGGTGGTGGTGGACAGAAATGGTGTTTTATTGCATAGACTGCAAAGAATTTCAAACAGCAACAGACCTTTAGATGCTCACTACGCTGTTTGATTTCACTATATACATTCATCTAACAATACTAGCTACATAGAAAACGTTAATGAAAGATTACTAAAGTGTACAGGAATAGTGAATAAATAATTGGTACTTGTGAAGATGCTAGTGTAAAGAAATGCCAGATACACAGCCATGCATTAATACAAAATAGGCAGTAGATTTTAGATTGTATTGCAAAAAGAATGAAATAGGATAAGTGTAAATAAATGAAAAGGAAGATGTTGGTGAAGAGGGCATATAGAAGAGATCCCAACCCCAAAGCTAAACTTGTAAACAATGAGACAGGCAGATGATACATTGAAAATTACAATAACTAGACTAAATGGAATTATAGACTCACAATACTGTAAATGAAAGGGAAAAAATGAAGGAAAAAGCAGTGATGGTGAAGAGATATTAGTGAAGATAGCTGCCAGACAAACAAACACACTTACAAACAAATATATATCAAATTATACAAACAATAGATATTTTCATTACATAATTGGCGCCAGATGGTGAGACAGAAGTAAAGGGGGTGTGTTGTGTGTATACCAAGGAGGTTTATCGCCTATCTCTCCATCCTGATAACCCGTGCACCTGATACTCTCTCTCCCTCATGTTTATCAGTCACTCACACTAACAATAACGAGCAGCATGCCGACAACAACGCCATACCTTGTTCTCTTTTTTTATTACTTGGTTTTAGTTCATATTTGTATCAGGAGTGTCGCAGTAAGGCAAGGTAACATAGAGAGAAAAAATTATAACGATAAATAAATGAATAAAATATATGAAGTATGACCTGAGAGATAGACAGCGAACAAAAGTGAGTGTATTATGATGATAGTGATGATGATGATTATGATGATAATGATGAGTATGATGCAAGCAAATGTTTTGAAAGCGGTAGACTGTTAAGTATGTATATTAGTCGCGCGCCCGTGTGTGTGTGTGTGTGTGTGTGTGTGTGTGTGTGTGTGTGTATAACTGGCCATGTCATTGGTATGTCAGCTCTTCTGCAGGAGGAAATGTCAGCAGGGCACGTGTGTCAGGCTGTAGTGCGGTGTAGAGCAGAGGGGCATCTGTGCGTGACGTGATGGAGCGACCAGACACGTTATCACTGCAGTGTGTTCATACATTTCAACGCTGTGATATTACCTAAACAAAGCACGCAATGAAAGGACGCTTGTAAACTGACTGCTTTTTTTTTTTTGCGTCATAAAATTACCATTATGCTTCACAATAAAACATTCGAACAAATAAACCCCATGACAGTTTTTATGCTCTCCGTCATCAAATAAATGGCGTGTTTTTCTATGCATCTCCTATCAATCTGTTTTTGGCGAGTGCATGAGGATAACAGGTCCCCGCAGCCCAGTAAGGAGCCATGACGCAAGTGATCAATCTTGACTTTCCCAGCACGACCGCTTGCCAGTGCTCACCACAAGCAAAGTAATCATCGCTCCTGTTCCACTTACACTGTTGTTCCACTTGTCTCGCCAGGCTGGTGTCGAAACTCCCACACCGCGAAGCCTCCCACTCGTCACCTACTCAGGGCTACAGGGCCAAGCTGTGCTTTGTTACGGCTTACTGGCTCATGACACATTTTTTTTCTAGCATTTGTGAAAGAGATAACCTTTCGTAAGCTAAACAATGATGATATCAAAGTCCACACCCCATTCACCTTCTCCCAGTAACAAGTAGCCAAGTCCTGCCCACCACCATCACCACCATCAGTCTTGGCCTCAACACACTGTTCCGCCTGCACATGCTGTGTCAAGGTCAATGCAGAGCAAGAGAATCCGGGCCACGTTTTCTCTTTGCTATTTTCCGCCCCTTCCACTGTGACAGGCAGAGCCTCTGCCGCTCCTGGCAGCACCACGCTTTTTTCCTTTTTCCTTTATTTAGTAAAAGTGCTCCAGAAAAGATCCCACGAATAAAAACACGCAGTAACCGTTTTTCCCTCAACTAAAAGACACACACATACACATACACACACACACACACACACACACACACACACATATATATATATATATATATATATATATATATATATATATATATATATATATATATATATATATATATATATATATATATATATATATATATATATATATATATATATATATATATATATATATATGTGTGTGTGTGTGTGTGTGTGTGTGTGTGTGTGTGTGTGTGTGTGTGTGTGTGTGTGTGTGTCTATGTATTGCAATCTCATTTCTCTATTGCTATGGACACTGTTCTACTTACAGGGCTTCCTCCCTCCCCTCGCTTGGCTGATCTGGCTCTCTATACACATTCCCACGCCTACACTCCACACCTTCCCCCTGCACTGACCTCATCTGTAACTCTTCCACTTTGTTTCTCGTTCTCCTTATGAACCTACAATGGTAAGAATTTGGCTCACATCTGGACTTAGCGACACACTTATAGGTTCTCTCTCTCTCTCTCTCTCTCTCTCTCTCTCTCTCTCTCTCTCTCTCTCTCTCTTAGTGGAAAAAATATCCTTTTAGCCTTATAGTGTGTGTGTGTGTGTGTGTGTGTGTGTGTGTGTGTGTGTGTGTGTGTGTGTGTGTGTGTGTGTGTGTGTGTGTGTGTGTGTGTGTGTGTGTGTGTGTGTGTTAGAAAGTCAAAAATAAATAATTAAATAGCAACGTAGATCAGTGAATATAGATAGATGAACAGATTGACGAATACAATAGTGAAACTGAAAGATACACATCTGTAGCAGCGGCTTTTAATGACAAGGAAATACTGCGCAATGACGACACACCCTAAGCAGAAAAAGTAAAAGACCAACCCGAAGTGGCCAAGTGAAACTAACAACGTCACACACACACACACACACACACACACAGGTTGCCACGCCCACACCAACAAGGCACCCTAGTAGCAGTGAATGCGTAGAATGAGGACTGGTATTTCATTAAGACGGTACCCTAATTTGGCAATCATGGATATAACCTAGGCTCGCTACGTCCTTGCCGACCCAGCCCTTCCCCGGACTGCTAAACATTTCGTCGCTATCTCTCAACAGGCTATAGTGGAAATTATTACTGGTTTTCAAGGAAGTTTTCATGATTCTGGTGATAGTGTAACAAGGAATCAGCAAGGAATCATAATTAGGGAAAACACTCGTAAAAACACGACTAATCATCTCTGTGGCCTTTGAAAACAGTCCTGATGAGGGAACAAAGCCTTTAGGAATACGGACTTCACTCCTTCGCCTACCAAGACCCTCGCCGCCGCCAAGCCGCCGCCAGCACGGACAAAAACCAGATCGGAACTCCCATCGCTCTCCAGCATTTGTCTTCGAAAGGAGCTGACAAGGACGGCGGGCGGCGGGTGCGTGCGTACGTGCGACCCGCGTCTTTTATGGCTCTCTGGGGGAGGGAAATGCCTGAGGGAGCCGGAGATCAAAGAGGCGCAGGGAAGGGGAACGATGTGGGGTGAACGGTAGGGAGAGGCAAGGCGAGACGAGGCAAGGCGGGGAGCGGTGAGGGGAGGAGAAATAGACGCTATATGTTTGTTATTCTTCTACTTTGCTACTAGCCATTTTATCCTCCATCTCATTGTCTGTGTGTGTGTGTGTGTGTGTGTGTGTGTGTGTGTGTGTGTGTGTGTGTGTGTGTGTGTGGGCACGACCTCCATGTTTGTTTATGTGTCCGTGTGGCAGCGTCGGCGTGTGCGCATCTAAATACGTACACGAGTCGTCCCCATGTGTGTGTGTGTGTGTGTGTGTGTGTGTGTGTGTGTGTGTGTGTGTGTGTGTGTGTGTGTGTGTGTGTGTGTGTGTGTGTGTGTGTGTGTGTGCGAGCCAGTTAGCGTCAACACAGGTTCGCATACACATGGCAATATCTACATACATACATACCTATGCACGAGTCAATGTTTGACTGAGTGTGTGTGTGTGTGTGTGTGTGTGTGTGTGTGTGTGTGTGTGTGTGTGTGTGTGTGTGTGTGTGTAACTGCCGAGTGTGAGTGGGTGTACTTCTTTATTTTGTTTTTGAAAGACTAGGGAGAGAGAGAGAGAGAGAGAGAGAGAGAGAGAGAGAGAGAGAGAGAGAGAGAATAAACTTTTGGCATGTGGGAGTAAGTCGTCCAATGTTTACACTCGCTTGTCTTTATTTATTTATGTTTTTTCCCTCGTTTTGCTCATTGTGGTCAGGCTAGGGTGAACGAGGAGTACGATTACTGAATGTATGGTCGACAATGATGTGACGAGAGACGCGGCGACGTGCTGACGACACCGATAAGTATGTCAAGATATGTAATGGTTCGTGTGTGTGTGTGTGTGTGTGTGTGTGTGTGTGTGTGTGTGTGTGTGTGTGTGTGTGTGTGTGTGTGTGTGTGTGTGTGTGTGTGTGTGTGTGTGTGTGTGGTAGTAGAGTTTTAGCAGGCAGAGTAGTAGTATTAGTAACTTAGACCTTACTGATACATGACGTTGTAAGATTCCCAACTCTATTAATAATGTAGTGAATATCAGGGAAAAATCCAAGAAGAATTTACTTATCACTCATTAGTACCAGACAGGAGCCTTCATCTTAGACCAGTAGTAAGTGCAGGCAATACTAAATACAGCACCACTTGCAAATCCACATTCTATACTGACAAGGAACCATGCAGGGCCCGCATTCACAAACACTTCTGCGCTTTTCCTTCATTATAACAAAAGACTTTATTTACATTTACACGAGTTTTTTTTTTTAAGTGTTTCTACGTTCTAGAGATAGATTAACAAGATTTCTACATTATTAACTGGAGAAACACTCTTGATAACCCTGCTAATCGTCTCTGTGGCCTTAGAAAATAGTCGTGGTAAGAGAGCAAAGCCTGAAATGTGAAAAAAAAAAAACTTCTGAACACAGCTAGGCAGGAACATCAACCCCCTAACTTCAGCGTTCGTGTACCAGTATAGTAAAAATGAAGAGAATACCATGCCGCTGTGATTACTTCCGAGTGAATGAGGGGGAGTATTTTGTATGCCAGATTACAATACGCAATACTACTACGTTTTGCCCTTTGTGAAATAAAAATTAACAAATAAATAAGTTAAAAAATAGACCTCCCTCTAGTGCAGCATACAGAACAAAAGCATACAGTAAACAAAACAAACATAAAAATAAAATCACTCTCGCTTTAGTACACTTTTTACATTTTCTTTTTTTCATAAAATTTACCGAGAGAGAGAGAGAGAGAGAGAGAGAGAGAGAGAGAGAGAGAGAGAGAGAGAGAGAGAGAGAGAGAGAGAGAGAGAGAGAGAGCAGTAGATGAGGTCAGGGGATCAATGAAAACTGCACTTACTGCACTACTTAAGCCAGACAATCACGTCATTCGTTAATTGAAGAAGGGAGGAGGAGGAGGAGGAGGAGGAGGAGGAGGAGGAGGAGGAGGAGGAGAGAGAGAGAGAGAGAGAGAGAGAGAGAGAGAGAGAGAGAGAGAGAGAGAGAGAGAGAGAGAGAGAGATTATTGTGAAGGAATAACTAGCGTCTTCCTCGTCTGCCTGTTATGTCCTCTTTATCTTTGTATATTTGTGTATGAGTGTGGTTCTTTGGAACTGTATGTGTGCATTTTCTTGTATAAGTTTGGATGCTGTATTGCGTTTGTGAGTGTTAGTTCACGACGAAGGGTGATATAATTGTTGGAGTTATTGTGAATGAATGTGTAAATAATGTTTGTTGGTGGTTGGGAAGGTGATTTTGATTTTTATATAGTTCATCTTTATATAGTTCGTTACATTCTTTTTTTAGTTCGAAGCTCTATGACACATTTTGAAGCTTATTTAGTCTGGGTAAGGTTCATTGGTGTTGTCATTTCTCCTCTCACCGTCCTGAAGGTGAGGAACCAACCTCCTTTAATGTGGTGATCAATTCCAGTGATATTTTAGTGTTCTTATTGTGATTTTGTGTATGTTTATCGTTACAGGACCTTATTCCTGTAAAGGGTTGGGGCAGCAAAAGCGTCCTACGTGAAAGGTCACTTGTAGCTGGTGGTTGACATCCAGTGAGGGAATCAGCTTGTGAGTGAGCCTCTCACCAACTGTTCTTGTCTTCTGTTGGTCGGAGGCAGATGTTACCTACCAGAGGAAACTCAAGTGTTGTAGGAAAGTGGACGTGACAACAGCGGCTGTGTACTGTTCTGGGTGCAACGAATTCCCGGCATCACGCCAGATCTCCAGTTCTTAAATGAGTGTGAATATGTCGGTACCCTGCGTGCAGGAGTGGTGATTGACAATTTGTATTTAGTGAAAGTGTTAGCTGTTAGGGTTGTTTGAATGCCTGCCTGTGTGGTGTGGTGTTTGAATGC
>NC_059298.1:9971080-9976080 GCF_017591435.1 Portunus trituberculatus
GGTGTGGTGTGGTGTGTAGGGTTTGAATGGTTGCCGGTGTGGTGTGGTGGTGTGTGGTGTGGTTTGGTGTAGGGTTTGAATGGCTGCCGGTGTGGTGTGGTGTTGTGTGGGGTTTGAATGGCTGCCGGTGTGGTGTGGTGTGGTGTGGTGTGAGGTTTGAATGGCTGCCTGGTGTGGTGTGGTGTGGGGTTTGACTGGCTGCCGGTGTGGTGTGGTGTGGCGTGGGGTTTGAATGGCTGCCGGTGTGGTGTGGTGTGGTGTGGGGTTTGAATGGCTGCCGGTGTGGTGTGGTGTGGTGTGGGGTTTGAATGGCTGCCGGTGTGGTGTGGTGTGGGGTTTGAATGGCTGCCGGTGTGGCGTGGTGTGGTTTGGGGTTTTAATGGCTGCCAGTGTGGCGTGGCGTGGCGTGGTGTGGTGTGGTGTGGTGTGGGGTTTGAATGGCTGCCGGTGTGGCGTGGTGTGGTGTGATGTGGGGTTTGAATGGCTGCCGGTGTTGCGTGGTGTGAAGTGGGGTGGGGTTTGAATGGCTGCCGGTGTGGTGTGGTGTGGTGTGGGGTGGGGTGGGGTTTGAATGGCTGCCGGTGTGGTGTGGTGTGGGGTGGGGTGGGGTTTGAATGGCTGCCGGTGTGGTGTGGGGTGGGGTGGGGTTTTTATGGCTGCCGGTGTGGTGTGGTGTGGGAAGACTCTGGGAAGACTAAACACACTCGTATGTAGTGATGTAATTTGTTCTCGAGTCTTAATGGCTTTAGGAATTCCGAGAAGAAAACTGTCTTGATGTTGTTATGACTTCTGAGGAAATAGTAAGGATGACTTACTGGTCTTTACTTGCCTACGATAAACCACAAAAGAACACTGACCTGCTACTCTTTACTTTCATTCACCACAGGTTCAAGGATGGTTTGATATTCACCTAACAACAATGAAGGAATGAAAAGTAGAAGCAGGTGGAATCAACTCGTCAAAAACAGCGACATTGTTTAAATACTGGCTAATAACCAGAGGAGGAAGAGGACGACGAGGACGAGGACGATAGCAATGACCTGTAATTGTACTTTACTTTTGTTAAAGTAAGTGTTCTGAGAAGCAAATAGGAAAGAGAAGAAATAACTTGCTATCACTGTTTTTATGCTATCACGAGTCCTAGGAATGCAATGAATCAATGCAATTTGTTACCGAGTTTCCTTGTAAGTGATAATGAAGGCACTAAAATGTGTGCAGTATCGAATTACATCAATTCATTAGAAACCAGTAAAATACATGACATATAAACGTAATATTGATATCTGCTACAACAGCAAAAGTAGTAATAAAATACACTAAGTAAACTGAACCAATAGTGTCATCATTTACAGTGAAGGTATCCATATCAGTGCAATGAGTTGCCAGGGAAATATAATGTTCAGATTTCGCAATTTAAGTAGACTGTTAAGAAGGAAGGAAAAATATGACCTGACAGGATATTTTGTGCTTACAAATCATTAAAAAATAACAGAATATTAATATCGCATATGGCTCATTTCTTAACTGAAAATCACTAATTCCTAACCTACAGTTTCTAAATAAGATTTCCGCTAAATTCAACACAATAAAAAACATTCATGTGAAAAATATCCAAATAAAATTTCATTCTGATAACTTTATTTTATACACGAATTTAAAAGCGAGCACAACCGTTCCCCATTTCCCCATAACGCACGAAATATTCACAGGAGACAACCCAACTGCACACCAAATAGCCACCGTCTCTCTCTCTCTCTCTCTCTCTCTCTCTCTCTCTCTCTCTCTCTCTCTCTCTCTCTCTGTTTACACGCACAATTCAATGAAAGCGTAATCCATGACTGCCAAACTCATTTCCCAAACGATTCAAACCTTTATCTCCGCGATTCTATTCCAGAAAGAAAAACTTGGAGGTGGCAGAGGCGAAGTTGTGAGTCCGGTGCTGTATGAGAGCAGAGCAGAAACAGGGAAGGGGAGGAAGAAGAGGTGGGTAAAAGGAATGGAGGAAGAGGAAAAAAAAGAAAGGTGGAAAGGACAGAATGAAGGACACGGAGATGAGATGGAAAACGTGATAGGTCTGGCTGAGGAAGAGAATGGAAAGGAAAGATAAGGAGGGGTGATGAAAGGCACGAAGGAAGAGGGGGAAAAGAAAAATGTATCAAAAGATGGAACGTCATGAAAGATGAGAAAATGTAAAGAGAAGATGATCATGAAGGAAAGAGAATGTAAGGGATGGAAGAGAAAGGAAAGAAGATAAAAGGAGATAAAGGGGAGGAAGGCAAGGGATGTTGGTATTAAGAGCGACTTGCAGGCTCTTCGTTAGATTAACGGAATTTGTTCCTGAATGTTTCGTCAAATTACATTAACACTGGTGAAGTCTGTTATCTGGTTTCCAGAGACAATTTAATACTGTCATGAGGGTTGATACTGGTTGTTGCTGTTCATTTACCTTTATATACTGCGACTCTGCCTACTATATGATATATAATATTATACCTAAAAAATATATACGTTCAACAAGGGAGCGACATTAAGAATATTTGAATATGCATATTAACTGATATAGAAAGAATAAATGAATACAGTAATGTAACACTATATAATCAACAAGAGGAAAAAGTAACTAAACGTTAGCAGTTGGAGAAATAGGAGCAGTTTTTTGTTTAGAAGTGTAATTTTGACAAACCTAACCTGCTTTAACCTTGTTTTTTTGACATTGTTTGACCTTCACCTCCACTCGATTCCTTCTCAGTCACATGTTACATTAAGAACACGCTAGTTTAAAATCAAATTAATCTTTATGTTCACCAATGCTTCAAGCATCATAATTATCGTGTCGTGAACTAATCTAATTAATATGCAAAACATCTTCAACTTCTGATAAACTTTATTACTGGTATTAGTATTAATCTATACACCTGTATATTGACCGGTCATAAATCCAGCACCAACGAGTAATCCCCTGCATGGACCTGGAGCCCTACACAAGCCCAAAGTATGACAGGAAAAATACTTTCATGTGAGTGAGGCCGTAATAAGGACATGTGACGGTACCTGGCATCTTAGGCAGGAGGACCGGCACACGCCTACAGTACAACTATAGCGTCTTAGTTAATAATTTTCTTCGTTAATTTGTCAGTCCAAACAACAGGGATTGACGGAGGATTGCTGGTATAACACAAGGAACGGTGCAAATAAGGATCAATAAAGGAAACTATTAAAAACTGCAAGTAAGAGACCACCCATAGTTTAGGCCGCCAGCTGTGGTCACCCGAGTTATTTCTTCATTTATCCTCACAAAACAATACTATTACCGAACTAGCCATTCTCCCTAGTTTGCCAAGTAAATAGTACTCCACGCAGTACTTACCGAGATACCAGCACAGTGTCGTCGGGGCTCCATGAAGGAAAAACAAATATGTAAACACTTTACAACGCTGACCCTTACCGCGCCGATACCTGCTTGACTCTCGCCTTCCCTCCTGTCTCCCTCCGCCGTATCATGGACCATCCTGCCCTCCGTATTTCTTTATCTAACAGATTTAGTATTCACTGTATATGAGGGAAAATATGCATAGTAGGTAGTATGTATTATTCCTAGTGTTCATTGTTACTGAATGTCAGTGTTTTGTTGTTCTTTTTTTATCTATTCTTCAGACTGAAGCAGGCACTTCACAACAGAGTAGTGCGGAGATCTAACGACGTTATTAATCAATACCTTTAATTTGCCACAATCACTCCTTTAATATGACACACACACAACCATATTTTCAAAGGGGCTGTAAATTCTTGGGTACGGAGAGAGAGCACGCAGCAAAGTCGAGGGGTCACTTGTGGATAACGAAAAATAATATTGGTATTACCTTTTATGCTTTGATGTATTCTGCTTTAACTGCTAAATTTACCTGTTGCTGCTGCTGGGACATTTACTATCTCTACTTTAATCATAGATACACAGTCCATGAGTTGTGTTGTACCTTGTGTACCCAGCACACTTTCTGTCCAAAGTAGTAGTAGTGTAGTAGTAGTAGTAGTAGTAGTAGTAAGAGTAGAGGAGGAGCAGGTACCATTGGAGACAGTACCTGCTTTCGCCGCCCTAACTTATTATTGAAATTTAAACTAGTTACTTGATTTCCAGCGCCAGACAAGTAAGCTTGTTATTCTTGTTTTTGCCCGTGGTCGTCTTCCTCTATTTTTTTTTTTTTTTCTTATTCTTGTGTATTCTGTTATTGTTCCTGACTTTCTTGCTCTTGTTTTTTTTTTTCCTCCTTTATTCATTCTCTCTCTCTCTCTCTCTCTCTCTCTCTCTCTCTCTCTCTCTCTCTCTCTCTCTCTCTCTCTCTCTCTCTCTCATAATATGACTGATCATAAATATTCTCGTTGACATTGACGTTTGCAGTTAACAAGCATATTCACATTTACTATTTAATAACATAGATAATTTATTAGAAGATTGGTTAGAAGATTGGTGGTTTTCAATAATGTTCCGCTCAAAGATAATCATTAGAGTTTGATGCTGCTGTGTGCAAAAATTAATTGAAAACGCTTATTTATTTTTTCTTAAGGGCCACAAAGATCTTGTGATTCTTATGCCTTGAGTAGCCTTGTTACACTATGAAAGGTTTCGCAGGTAGCCATTATTCCTCAGGAAAAGACTGTGTCATGTCACATGGTGATACAGTCAATGCTCCTTAAGTTGTTTGTACGTTCCGAGATAGCTCTACCTTATTTATAACTCTGAACCATTTCAAATCCCTCTACCCACTAGACCACAAGGGCCCACTGGACGCATCACCACCACCATCATCATTATGGACCATACATAACATGTTACGAACTATTGAGAAAAGATTGATTGGAGTCATTCACAAAGAGGTGACACACTGTACAGTTATTCATAATTTCTTGTTACTCATTAGTTAACAATATACCATGGCATCCGATCAGTAATACTAGTATACTGGAAACCAATCATGTAACTTTGATTTGAGTAGTGGAACTAC